>NC_024316.1:7142189-7198623 GCF_000523025.1 Cynoglossus semilaevis | reverse complement strand
TGTATGTGCTGGCTGGCGGCCAACAGCAGGAGCAGTGTGTGAATCCAGGCCATCCCAGGGTCGCACTGAAGCACTCTTCTATCCATTACTGCCTTGTGTTCCTCCTGGATTCTCTCCTCCTTTCTCCTCCAGATCTTTCTAATTTTTATTTCTATTTGACACAATTCTCACTTAAAAGTTCCCCCTCTTCTGCCTGAATCTTCTCCTTCCCTCTTCCCTCTCAGGCCTCCTCAGAAGACAAAAACAGGTTGGAAACGGCCGCCACTTGCTGCTCTCAGAGCTACTTACAATGCAGATCCTCTCATTCTAAGCTCTTCTACTCTGGCCTCCCTCTCATTCCCTGTTCCTCCCTCCCTCTGCTACTGTCGGGGAAGTGCTCTCTTATTTTCTCTTTCTCCACCCACTCCCTGGCCCTTCCTCTAACTCTAATAGTTGTTTAGTGTCTCATTTCAGCACCTGCTTTGGAACGCAGAAAGATAGAGACAAGGGAGGTAAAAATGAATTACTGATAATCACGGCTGCTTCACACACATCCAAACTCACAACAAAACCCCGCGGCTGTTCAAGCTCTATCTTTATGATTGAATGAAACTGTTTATTCATCCTGCAACTCCTTCAACCCTCCATTACTCCCTGCATGGCTGCTGTGTTAACCAGGTTCACTAATCAAACATGAATAGAATAGTGGGTGGTGGTGGGAAGTTATTTCTTCTCACAGCAGCTCCTAATGTTTGCAGCAGCGGATGTCTAATTATCACCGTTTTGAAAAGAGGGAGAAAAGTTCACTAAAAGGACAAGCTTTTTACAAACTGATTTCCTGAAGAGTTGACACACTTAAACTAAAACAGTACTTTTGTAATACAAGTTGACCTACAGTACAGGCTTTTGTGTTCTTTTTAACTTATTTTTCTAGTATTCTGAGTAGATGTTTTGATTTTCTAACCAGTTTACTGATTGTCTGATTTCTTTATGACGTGCCCATAACTATTGCTATGAAACAAACCTTGTTTCTTGAGCAGACATAGGTCATGAATCATCCTTTTAGAAATGTTTAAAAAGTGTGTGAGACAAGAGACTGTTTGATAGTTTGAAAGTTCTGATGCAAAATCTATGAATGCGTGAACAAGGGCGCTCAACAGTAGTACTGTTATTAATTATATATTATTATTAGGAGGGACATACAGGATGATCGTAATGGCCCCCTGACTGATAGGGCCCCTAAGAAATATTTGAAGATTATATCAACATATACGCATATACACCAGTGTCATATCCTCTAATGGGGCACAGAATAGTTGGCAGCGGGCCTGGTTATTAATGTTGCTAAAGGCTTGTTTAAACTTCTGCATGTATTAAATTGGAAGAGAAAATGCCATATATATGTGTTAATTTACCTGTTAAATTATTTTCCAAATAAACCCATAAATTGAATTTAAATTCATTTTAAAAGGGAAAAAATAGTGGTACACTACATTCATATTCTCGGCTTGTTTACCATAGTATAAATTTTGCATAAATATGTACAATCTAAATTATGCTAAAGATTATGCTAAAAATCTTACTTCTTCAACTTCCAGTAAAACACAGTCAAATACTGATCCTGGGTCTGATGTTTTTGTAGCTGCTTCACTGCACTCACAGCGGCACTTCAGATGTTTTACAGCCTGAACGTGTGAGCACCTCCCTTCATATTCCAACACAAGGTGAGGGAGAGAGGGAGAGCCGGTGTCCACAGTACATACCTGTGCACGCTGACAAGTACTAACTCACTCTTCCTGCAGGCCATGGCAGAGGAACGCACAGCAATCATAACAATCATTATATCAAAGTGGAAAAGAGAGAGAGAGGACGGAGACAGAAAAGACAGGAAAAGTGTGGAAATTCTAAAAAAAAAAAAAAGGTAGATTAGGATGATTTAAGAGAACCATAGAGATGAAGGGGGAGAATGGTAAATAGAGTGGGGGTGGGGGGATGAATCAAAAGCCATGAGTTGCCCAAGGCCACAGTCACTTGCAAGTGAGTGGTAGGAGGAGGGAGAGGAAGAGAGAAATCATTAACCAACACCTGTCTGTTTCTGACTCCTAATAAATCAGCCTGCTGCTGGTCCTTCTCTCCCTCTCTCTGCTGTTTGGGTGAGGCTACTGTACATCCCCAGGTGAGCTGTGTAAGGAGAAAGTGGAGAAGGACGCACAAGGATAAAAACGTAAGAATTTCAGCTTGAACCCTTCGACACACATCCAGTCAAGTATCTACAATTAAGAATCTCACGCTTTCATCAAAGTGGATTTATTTCCATCCAAAAGGCCTCAATGAAAAAACAGATCACACACACAGAGAAAGTCCAATGTCGTGGTACCGTTCTGCGCGGGTTGATCCAGTGAAGAACTCTAAAGAACACTTTTTAGCTTCAAGTAAAACTACGCGTGGCATGCTCAGCGTACTACAGTAATACAGCATGTGGATAGAACACTAACACACTGCCACCACTGCAGCTGTAGACTTTTGCATATATTACATGGTCAGAGCAACAAATGATGTGTGGAATAACAACAGACCTGTTATCACACTATCACAGCTGATGACGGGCGAGGCTTAACGGTGTGTGTTCTTAAAATATCAGTGATCTACGAAGGAAAGACGCACTTTAAGAGAAAATAGAAAAATAAAAATAAAAGAAAAAAAACATTACACATAAAACATAAAAAGAAAAATAAACCCACACACATTTAATACAGATAAAATACAACACAACAGATGATTTACCTGTTATTAGGATTATCTCTCTGGGATGTTGTCAGGTGGCTTTCCTTGCTCTGGAGAAACTCTGTCATTACTATGAAGAATGCAAAGCTAACTGTGGGTGTAGAGGTGTAAAGACATGTGCCTTCACCTGGCAAACAGACAGAGTCCAGTCATGTTAATAATCACATGACAGCAGTTCACAGCTTTAGAAGTTGTTGTTTTTTTCAATATTGTTGTATATTTCCATTGTGAACAATATCCTTGTCTTTTGCTGAGGTTTTAAACTTGTTGCATCTACAGATTTCCTTCTTTCTGTTTCAAGGTGCACTACACTACTGACAATAGACATTACTTCAAACAGAGACAAAAACTAGGTTTGATCTATCAAAAAACAAAAAAAACATTTATTTTAGTTGAGTTCTCTACGGCGATGTAACAGCAAGATGTTTTCTAACAAATCGAAACTTTTCATGTTTACCTTCAATCATTGTAAAGATTGCCGGGGAACTTGCAAGACATTCCGTGAGGGACAGGCGCATCCTGGACAGTTCACAGTCCATCACAGGGCCACATACAGAGACAGACAAACATTCACACTAATACTCCTGTGGTCAATTTAGAGTGAACAATTAACCCAATCCTGCATGTTTACCTGGAGACAACCTATGCACACACAGGGAAAACTCCAAACAGAGAAGCAGAGTAGCAGTGATACACCTCTGTGTGGCCTGTACTGATTAAACTGTGCTTAAATTTGGATTAAACTTTTCCATCAGGATACTTGATACCCCAAAAACCCAATTGTATGTGATAATAGTGCTACCAAATTGCATGATGGGAGGTTTTTTCATTAGATAACGTATTTTTTAAAGAATTGGCCCTTTTTGACCTTGAAAAACTGGTTTGTAACGTGGAATAAACGTAATCAATTTATCCATGTTTACCATGTAAAATAATTTAAAAAACAATGCACCAACAATAAAAAACCAAGTTCTATAGGTTTTTGTCTGACATGAATAAAGAATATAGTACCGTCCTTTTTTGTTTAGAAAATAACACTGTGAAGATGTAATACTACATAAAGTAGATATAGAGAAAACATGGACGTAATTATTTTAAGTGTATTTTGTTGGAGAATAGGTCTGAGGTGTGCCTCTCCTTGATCACACACCTGCTTATTTTAATTTATGTGCATCAGTTTGCATTAATAAAGTGACAAATGAATCCAAGTGCAGAGCCAGAATTGCTCACAGGTAAAAAGTTCGCTCAACCCAGGATTCAGAGTCTCTCCCTCTAACTCAGACCTCTCCATGATGCAGTCCTAACTCATGTTTCCAGAGGACGCGTCACTTGCTGCAGGGGGAGGCAGAGCAGTTGGGTTTGGACATGGAAGGAATGAAGCAGAGAAAGAAACAGAAGAGAACATGTAAGAATTCCCAGACCAACTTGTGTTAGAGGTGTGAGGGTGAACGGGGCTGACATTTACAGTAGAATCTTTGCTGCAACACGCTGCAGAATTACAGCCTGCAACCTCCACGCCACACTGCAGTGTCACATGACGGTCATTAAAGTGACACGAGCGATAAAACACATTACTTCAGAGACGCTGAGTTTTATGACATGTTGGGAAATATGTTTATTCAAGTTCCTTTCAAGGCTGAGATTAGACGTGAGAGATGAAAGGCTCGTGTCTGTGTGTTTAAATATGAGACTGGAGTCAACGTCAGATGTGTCAAGCTCAGCATAATGACTTGAAACAAGGAAAATACTTGGTTTACTCCACAATTACACAAAGACTTTTTAATCTTAAGTAAAATTACATTAAATTATTTTTGCTTAAATAATCTTTATATATAAAAAAAACACATATTTTGAATGTCATAAACTTTAGCCTCTGATCCCAGTAGTTGGATAACCTTTCTTTTGTTTTTGATCAATTTTAGGCCAGCTTTTACATATATATATGCATGCATATGTTTACTGTATCTGTTTGTATGTGTTTCTAATAGATTTTGTTCATTGCTTACATTGCCATTCCTGTGTAAGACTATACTGAATATGTATATTCTGCTGTTGTACAATTTAGTTTCTATTTTATCAAATCGACTGTAAATGTGAAAATACTGCTTAGAATAATTATATAATTTCTATCAAATAAAAATAATAATTTTAACCATAACTGTAGATGATAATTAATTTTAGGAAAAAGTGTTTAGTACAATATAAAGTCTTTGACTTAATATCTTTTAAGTTTTAACTTCTGCAAAATGACTGAGTTTATATTAATTATTGCTTATCACTAGACCTGTGTTTGTTTTTTTTAGTTTTTGCTGTAATATTGTTACTGTGATCGACTGTGAAGCGCTGAGATTTGGAAAATACATTTAATCTTTCTGTTTCCTGTTTACATCCTGCTTCGGTCCACAGGAAACAGATCATGTTGGTCGTTAACATTTTTATTGACAGAGGAAATAACAGCAGCCGTCGAGCATCAGTCTGAGGATATAATCTGATTCATGCAACAGTGAAGGATTGGGCACACTTCCCACACATATTATGCTTTATGATGGTGTTGCGTGCAGTGCAACAGGATTATGGCAGCTGGTTGAGCTGCAGGTGCTCCACAAATGTTTAATGGAGGAGAGTGTGTGCGTCTAAGTGATGGTGGGTGGGCTTTTGAATGCCTTTAAAAGATGGAATTTATTTATGAGAATCAACACAAACTGACAGGTTTAACACAGAGCACGACCTGTGAACCTGCCGTTGGTTTATTGATCAGCTTCATGGAAAAAACATGCATGGTGTGAAGAGTTTCAAGTCATTATGCTGCCACAAAGATCAGATGTCATGGACGGTATTTCAAAGACACAGTTCTTATTCAGAACAATAATAATATTATTATTCAGAACAATATTTGTAATTAAACAAAATCAAAAACTAATAATATTTAATGCAAATGTTCTTGTGTTATTGTCTGTTTTTCCCACATTCTACTGACTTGGGCTCTAGTAGCAGAGCTAACACCTTTGAATGGACTTACCAGCAGCGCTTCCTGGTTCTCAGCCAGTGCTTGTTTGGCCAGGTAACGCTCCCTCTTTATCTTCAGCTCCAGGGACTCAGGGACATCAGGTACGATCCAATCAATGGCTCTCAGCACAAAGAAAACCACATGCTGGAGGAAGGGCAAAAAGCCAATCAGACCAATGAAAAACTGTTTATCTTTCTAGATTTCTATTGTGTTTATTTATGAAAAAAGCAGAGGTTGTTTTCATTTGGTGTTTTTAACCTCTAAATGTGCACAACATGCCATTGAAAGGTGTTTAGCTGAAATTTTAAATGACTATGTTGCACTTATTAGGATCTATTAAGTAACAGCAGAACATGTAGGGCCTAGTCTTGCATAAATTTGATTACGACTTATTATTGTAAATCACATGTGCGTGTGGCAGCTGCCACGCATCTATGTGCGTGCCACACCTTTTACAGTACTTATATTAATCTAAACAAAGTAAAAGTTAAAAGTTTAACTGACCCTGACTCTTACTTTTAACAGCAGATTACCAACCACTGTGATTAGGTTTAAATATTATGTTCACGGTGATAACATTTCTCCAAAATGAGAAACAACAAAATAAAAATCACCTCAAAAGCAATGATAAAACCAAGTCTAACAGCCAGGAGTTCCCAATAGAAGAGTGTGTAGGTTCCATTGTTGTCTCTGTAAGCTTTATATCTGTAAAAATACACAAACAAACAGTGTTTAACATACCGGGTGATATTAGATGTCTTTGAAATGTGGATGCTGTTGAGAAGAACAAATCTCAGTGGTAGTGCTGCCCTCTGTTGGTAACATCAAGTTTATCATGTAACATTATACAGCTTACCTGCACATTGGATAGTCAGTGTAGTTCAGTGGAGCATAGGCCAAGGAAAAGTTGACATATCCGTTAAGATCATTGTCAAACTTGTACCGGTAGAGGAGACGAGGTAAAAAGTCTGAAGTGAAGGCGATGAGAAAAGCCTGCAGGAGGGAAAATGAAGTTAAATAGAAAAAAAAAAAAACTGCCTTCATCACGATGCATTAATGACAGGGTTGCACAATATTATGAGATCAGATCATTATTAGCTGATCATGGTTTAGCTTTTTATCCCATAACAAATTAAAGCTGATTAACTGATTGAAAAAAGATAGGCTGGAGTTCTGTAGAGCTGACGTCAAACTCCTGCTTAGCAACTGAACCATTAGCATAGGAGCTAAAAACAGCTAACTTGTTTTTACTGTGTCAGAAATTGATTGTATTGATTTGTTGTTTGTTTGCCATCACAAAGAAGCTAACCTCAGTGAGAAGCTGTAGCTGCAGCAGTTAGCATGTAGGCTAAAACCCAGAAACACAATGTTTAAACTGAAATGGCCAAGGAAAATAAACAATGTGTTAAATTACTGTAAAGGTTTCATGTGACATTTTAATTTATTTGTTAATACATTTGGCCTTAATGAAATATTTTATGTCTCTCCACTCCAGGTTTGAGATAATTTCTATTACAAAAGAACATTGTATTGTACAACTATGTATTTCTGTTTTTCAGAAACAAAAGGGCATATGATGACAATTATTTTTCACTATAAAATTTTAAATTACTTATTGCGTCTGTACTGGTCATGAGGACCACATAATTATTAGTTAAAAAAGTCCATATCGTGCATCCCTACGTTAATCATTATGTTTTTATGAGCAGACTCACATTAGCAATGACAGAAAGGTGGGACAGAGCCTCCAGGATGTTAAACCACACTCCAATGTTCTGAGCTCGCTCAGCCACCGGCCTCCGATACTCACACACAAACTTGTGTGAGTCCAGACGGATTTCCACCCAGTTGTTGAGGAGAGCAAAGAGCGGAGCGAGTGGGAAGGCAGCTACAAAGATGGTAATGAACCCAAACTGGAGCACTGCAACAGAAGGGTGTGTTTTAGTTTGTTAGAACTCATTAGAACTCAGTGACAGATTTTAAATGTGACAGCCCAGACATTTACCCATTTCCAGATACTCTTCAAAGAGACCTTCACACTCCAGCAGCTGGTAGTCTTCCTCCCAGCGCTGAGGCGTATACGATGCCTTTTTGCCAAGCACTTTTGCCAAAGTTCTTTTCTGGCGCCAGGCCTTTATTTTGCTGTCAGAGCAGGGAACACAAGAGTATAATTTCTGATTTGAAACGCCAGTTCAAAAGCAATCAGAGCATGGGATAACCTACTGTATAAATATTAAAAAGAGTTTCACATTTCTTTTTTTGTCTACTCTATATTTTACTAAAATATAGTAGTTAGTAGTTAAAGTATTACTTGTATTTTAGCTTATAAATTAGCTGTAAAACACACTAGCTACATGGTCATTTTTTTAAAAAACAAAAGCCCAAGAAAATACATTCAAATGAAACCCTTTTGCAGATGTAGTGGACAATTTTGGAGTTTAAAGTACTGTAGTAAAAATAACACACAGTGTGCCAATACTGCAGAGTCACAGTAGTAAGGATTAATGCAGCAAAAACAGCAGCAAACAGATTACTTAGCAGCCTCTACCCCCCAAAAAATACAACTAGTCATTTAATTTACAACAAACCAATGACAGCAGCTAGATTATTTATGTATTAGTTATGACTGTTGAACATTTTTAAGCACTCTCCAATTCTGTAGGATATTGAGTATCAGTTTTAACTGCCAGATAAACTATTCTAAAAACCAGTCCAGTTGTAACATACGGGATAAGGAACTCCTGACAGTTGTTGATAAGTTGCTTTCCCACCATAATGATGAAGAGTTGCTCAGCCAGTTCAATAAGACAACCACCAGGACCACACTGTGGACAAAACACAGGCAAAGATTATTGCTCTGTTTACCCTGCAGTGATGGCTGGATCGTCATAAAATATTCAAAATAATAGACACAGCTTACATCTTCATTTCTCATCCCAAACAATGTTCCATAGTTGGTAGGATAACCTACAAACCTGCACACATAAACAGAGAAGACATTTTTATCTAACTTCACCCCCATTTACAACAATTTGTAATTTTGTTTTGTCTGCGCGCCAGCTGACTTTTGTCTTACCTTCCTTTAAAGAAAGCCACATAAAAAGGAGAAGAGTAGAAGTTGACAAACTGGAAAATGAAGACCTTGAAGATAAAGGCATTTTCATACTGCGTTTGTGTTCTGTGCATCTCTGAAACAGGTGAGATAAAAACAAGGACACAAGTATGGCATAATTATAAACAATTATTGAAGGGGTAATAACTATATATAACTAATATAAGCATATAAACATACAAACATGTTGAACTGCTTACTAAAACCAAGGACAGTGAAACTGTTAAAGAAGACAACAGCAATACAGGTAAAAACCAATAGTCCTAATAGAATAGGTAAAAATAGTCAAATAAAACCAAAGCAGGAAAAATACACAGACATATCAAAATGGCATAATATATTTCAAGATTTTAAGACCTTAAAGCAGAACATCCAAGGACAACTCCCAGTCAACAGTAACTCAAGTCAAAAGCCTGTGTAGTCATGTGACCTGACTGGCCTCAATGACTTGCAATGACCATTACACTTCTGCTCTTATGCTAATCCGCATTTCAGATTTGTGCAGCACAATGTAATACATCCTCCTTCAAAATCATGCTTCGTTTGCACCACACTCTTGTTTTTATTTTAATTCTTTTTTTAACAGACCTTAAACACACCTGATATTTAAATATAAACACAGACAGGTGACATTAACCTTACCCCATTTTGTGAGCTGCTCAGCTAAAGCAGTGTAGACTCGTCCCATCAGCAAGATGAGGCCCAGATTGACAATACTGCTGAGGATGTTGGCAATGGTCCCTGCCTGATAAACAAGTAGACAAACAAAAAACACTCCATGCATTAATGAACATCATGTACAACCACAGACACACAGGCTCAGGGAACACCAGTCTGTTGAAAAACTGTGTAACTCTGACAGAGTTTACCTCTGTACGCAGGACAGGGCTGCCTGTCTGGAACATCATGACACTGATGATGCCTCGACACATGACCACCGTCACCAGAAAGATCATCACCACACACAGCTGAAAAGAAACAAGTAATTAATGGTCTTGAAAAGCTGTGTAGCTTTAATTGCAGCAAATAGCATTATTGTATTTTTCTTTCTATAGAAACAATAACTGTAACTGCCTATTATTAGCTCACCAGCCCAGGGTTGGTCTTATAAAAACAGGCAGTAATTATAAGCCATTAGCTGAGATCAGACTTAAATTTAAAATGTATTTGGAGTTGGCTCACAGTGTGAATCTTTTCCTATTTTCCAGATTTAGAACACCATGATACCAACGGTCAGCCAAATGTAGTCTCCACAATGGTCAGCCAAAAAATTAGCCTTTTGAAATTACGTCTACACGTCTATATATTTCACAGAAATTGCGTATAGTGACACACGGTTATTTCTATTTGCAGTTTAATGCGTAAAGGTTGTTGAATTAAGGTGTGTTAATTTGTATCAGACAAAAATGTAAAAGGAGTTCCCGTGATAATCTAATTCAAATCATACAGCTGTCACTCCACACTCCAAGTTCAAGCTGAGGAGTTGATCAAGTCTCACCATCATGATGATGACCATGGAGCCAGTGAACATGCGAGAAAGCCTGGTCTTTTCTGGGAAGTAGGGCTCTTTGACTCCAGTCACTGGATTCTGCTCCATTCTTGGAGCCATGGCAGCAAACTCTGGACGAGGACGCTCCTGAGGACAAAGACTTCAGCATCAGTAGACTTCACTTTTTAGCAGATACCATTGAGCAGCTCAGCTAAAGGCTGAGAGAGTGTAAAACCTCTTCTTCGTGGAAGTCCATGCAGTCCCAGTGATGGGCCAGTGTTGACATCTTCCTCTTCCAGTATTCCAGAAAGGTCACAGCCCAGAAGGACATGAAGACACTGAAGAGGACTGTCCCTGGATGGTCGAACAAGTAGCCAAGCTGCAATGCAGAGAAATACAATACAGACACATATGGTTTCTCACCTGTTTCCTCACTCAGGCTGTGCTTTGTATAAATAAATTGTTGTAAAAGTTCCTCACCTTAGCCATGGTGCAGATCTCAGACATGTTCCAGGCCTTGCATGTGTTACATAGAGGACACATTAGATAAGTGGCCTCACTGGTACAAATCTCCTTACTGAAGACACAAACAAGGACACAGATTGGTTGCACAAAAGAACATGTTATGAGAACTTTAAAGACAGGAATACTTTTATATTTAGATAATGTAGGGATCTGTAGCAGGAGATATCAGGCACTTCAGAAGCATTCATTTAGAAATAATAATGTAATAGCTGAGACTGTAAGTGAATCACAGTGGAGTTAATGGATCCCAGCTCTCAAACACACCCAGAGACTATTGAATTGAGGATGAGAGAAAAAATAGATAAATGTGATAAAATCTGACTTCCAGTTTACTGATCGGTAATATAACTGCTACCATTCACTGGCAGAATTTTTAAACCTTTTTCAAGAAGACCTTTTTTTTACCATTAACATAGTTTCAGGAAATCTGTCTGGATCAGATCTGTTCACAAAAACAGTGCAAATTCAAATTCATTCAGATCACATTTCAGTGATTAAGTCTTTAAAATATATACAGTGTCCATATATTTGCTGTAAATGTTTTAGTGAGAGTTTTTTGCTACATGTTTGACAATCAATTACCAGGAAAAAATATCTTCAGTGAGCCTCTGAAGTCTGCATTGAAATAATGATGAAACACAGTGGGATGTTTCTCTTTCTTGTTGTTGAAATACAAAGATCATTGAATGTAATAGTATCTGATTATATGACACAGTTGCATTGGGTTTTTACTGGAAACATGATTAGTCTACCGACCACTAATCAATGATCTTCAACTGGAGTGTGTACAAAACCAATTGTCAAGCACTTGGACTGTCTCTGTTTCAATCACCTCTAATGTTACTCAAGGAAACAAAAACAAGAAGATATCTCAGTAGACTGACAAGTAAAGACATAAGACACTGGTGACACTAAAACCAAGCCACCTGGTGGAAGACAAAGGAATTTACACTGCTGTACAGAAGGCAGAAAATAAAGGCTACAGATTTAATATGCAATAAACAAATAAGTTAAAAACTAATGTGAGATATTTGTGTATACTGTTAAAGTCAGTTTCAGCTGAACCAGCTCAGCTGGGAGATTTAAGATAACAGCAGTTAATCTTGTGAATTGGAATACCGTACATATGTGGGCTACAAGTCCAGGTCTGGTAGCTAGCATCTAATGTAAAAGATTTAAGACACTGCTGTTGATGTCCAGACAGAGCAACATTCATGACAGAAATCTAAAGTAAAAATTGTGCAGAAAAGAACATTTCTGTTGAACAAAATAAGTTGACCTGTAACATCAATTACTCTAATGTTTAATGTATGTACTTAACACTATTTGATTTTGTCACTTTTACATAAACCATCTAATGGAGACTAGAGCAGCTTTATTCTACTGCCTTGTTGGAATAATCTACTGACGATTGTGAGCCAGATTATTATTGTTTTGAATTACTTCTTGTCTTCTTTTGTTTATATTGTCACAAATCTCACTGATGACTAAGAGGAGACAATACACTTAAGGCTTCCAGAGCATATTTCAGCATACTACAAATATCTTTACACAGCCAAATGATGCAAGATGATATTTATGACTTAGTAGCCTCTAAACTCCTCCAGACATTTACTGTTTTTCCTTCAGAGCCCGTCACTGACTTACTATAGGTGCCATATTGTGTTACAGCTTAATGTTTTTGTTTGGTTGTGGTAGAAACTGTGAGTGATTTTAGGCCATAATGATGAGAGTGAGATGACAGGAAATGAGAAGAAACGGGCTGAGAAAATGACAGGAACCAAAACAATAAATGGTTCCGATGTCTCAACAGCCTTAACACCTCAGCTGTCAGGACAATAACCATCAGTGATACATCAGCTGAACACCGCTCAACACTTCATTAACTCTGTAACAGCTTGAGGAACGTTTCGTAGGCTCTGGTGGTGAGAATGTATACTGCGTTTGTTGCACGTTGACTCACGCTGGTGTGTTGCTGCTCATGGACATGACTCCAGACATGAAGACCAGGGTTCCAACCACTGCAGCCGGCAGCAGCCAGGCCGTGTAGAAACCTGCAGACAAAAAAAGCTCCTTTAGGCTGCAGTTCTCTGGCACACAGTTGTACACCTGCACTGCTGTGTATAACTGTGGAGTGTCCTTGGCAGCAAAGAAACTGACTGCAGCAGTGCCTCCAACTGATCTTTCCATCAGGGTAGAATATTGACATTTGTACAATATATATAGGTCGACCTTGTGCTATGATTCAAAGACATTGAACTACAGTATGTGACAGTCTTTGTATGTTGTTATCTGTTGGCTACTTTACATCTAGATTATTACTGCAATTTTTCCGTACTGTGATCAATTTTGGGCAATATTTGTCAAATATAGCACGTCTTTTAGATAGTATTTTTAAACAATTTTTATCCATAATATTTCACATGCTAAAATAATGTTCTATTCATTCAATGTAGCATTAAAGGTAATAGAAAGAAGCATGAACTGAAGAAATGCATCAAATCTTTCAGTTTATCTAAGGATATAAAAGCCTTAAAAAAAGTGTTCCTAGAGAAGCACTTTGTAATTAAAATTGCAATAAATTAAACCAGAAGTGAAGATTAAATGGGTTTATATCACTGTGTGTGTGTGAAGATTAAATGGGTTTATATCACTGTGTCTGTGCATTAGAGAAGAGCACACGTTTTGAAATATTCAGTAAAACATTAAACTCTGACTCTGTAATGATTTTGGGCTGTATTTCAAAATAAATAGTTATTATATTTCCGTATTATTTAGAGAACAGATAGTACTTACCCAGCCAGGCAAAATATAGAGCAATCTTCTCTCCAAAGTATTCCCTGATATGATCCAGGGGCTGATACTTGTACCACTTGCCCCAGCGAGCCCAGTAGTGGTAAAGAACCTGCCTCTGATTGAGCTCATCAGGTCGGACCCCGTACTTAGGAAGCTCAAAAGCGCCCTGAAAAAACACCACCAATAAACATACAATAACTAAAGATAGCTGAAGTTTAAAGGCGGTGTAGAACTTCTGTGACCTCGTGCAGAGGAAAAGCTGCAGTGAACGCCCCCTCATTTATCAGTCTGTCCACTCCAGCTTCAGTTTTCTTCTTCTTGCCAAAAACTGTGCTGGAGAGAATCTCATACACCTAAAGCCAAACACAAACTCTGTTGGATGAAATTAGCATGGCACGGACTCAGTGTTTCTAAAGTGCTGTCACTCACAACGCGATGTCTCTGTGTGTTAGTGAAGTAGTTGTCATGGTTGTCACAACCAAGGAACCTGTTGAAGACAGTTGAACTCTAACATCCACTGTGTACAGACTGTTGATTAAACCCACTCACTGTAAGTGCAGCAGAAATCACCTGTTCATCTTTGACTTGCGAAAGGCACATGTGTAATAGTCCAGCGGCCTGTTTGGCACCGAGTCTGCCATGACATTAGGGATGCATAGTTTTGCCAGTACCTGAGCAGATGTGTTCAAGTCCAGATGAAGCTGTGCCTGGAAAACATTGACCAAGTCATTATTAAGACCACTTCATGGACTGTTTTATTAAGCACACTTAAAATTTGCCTATTTCAATTTTAAATATTTTAAATACATATAATTTACATAGTTTTGGACACTTAATATATACTGTACATCTTGCTGTCTTGAAATGCTCTTGCAGGAGCAGCCATAACACCAACAATATCCTGCAGTGATTATTAAAGTATTTCTTATACGTATACTAGTTTAAAAAAAATAGTAGAATTAAGGTTCTATTACAACTGGTATTGGAGGTGTACAGCTCCAAAAATCAGACAGTGCCCAGTGATATGGTACCATAATAATGTCAACCTGTAAAAAAAAAACATTTTGTACCAGTGCACTCTGCTTAACCAATGCATACGCATTTTGTTTGTAGCACCCTTTGAAGGAGAGTGAGCAACATGTTTTGCTTTTCTTCTGTATTTTCTTTCGCATGTTTCTCAAAGAAACATTTGTAATTGCGTACCTGTAATGGAGCTCTGAGACAGAGTTCCTCTGCATAATAAACCAACACATCCCAGGGAGCGCTGAGTTTCAGAAAGTGTATCGTCTTCTTTTCATTAGCTGTTTCCTCCTATATGGTGATGGGAGAAGAAGAGAAGGTGGAGAAAAAAGGATCAAAAATCTGTATATATATATCTATGTACTGTATATTAGAGTTGGTTTGATCTGTACCTTTTCCATGAGCAACCCAGTACTTTCTAGATTCTGAACAAACTTCTCCCTCCACTGTGCCAACTGTGCCTTCCTTCGCTCAGACCTGCTGTTCTCTTCTGTGGGCACGCTCTCTCCTTCCTCACTTGGCACCTCAGTCTTCCCCTTTCCTCGCCTTTTCCTACGTGAGCGTACCTCCCACACAAGAACGAAGTCTAATATTACCATGGGGATGAGAGCCAAAAGATTAATTGGAGGACGTTTTGGCCATTCATCAGAGACTGAGCTTGCAACAGCTTATACTTTGCCAAGTGCTGACGCTGCCTACCAATCTTAGTCCTTCCATCTCTGAAGTAATTCCCCAACTGTGGAACTGGATCATTACTTTTCGGCATCCACTGCATGGGAATGGAATTATTACTGTCCATATCATCGTCATCAGCAGCTGTGGCTGAAAACTGAAAACAGTTGCAGATTAGTAACACTGAACATAAAAGAAGTCAATGTCCCAAACAATGATGCCAAAATATTCAGTTCAA
Source organism: Cynoglossus semilaevis (assembly GCF_000523025.1). Lineage (NCBI taxonomy): Eukaryota > Metazoa > Chordata > Actinopteri > Pleuronectiformes > Cynoglossidae > Cynoglossus > Cynoglossus semilaevis. Next base: position 7,183,001 of record NC_024316.1, on the reverse strand, counting down.
TTTCTTTTCATATCTAATGAAATTGAAAAGTAAAAAACAGTACATGGTTCATTAAACATCACAAAAAAACTACAAAAATAAAAACTGTAAAATCTGTTCATTTGAAACAAATGACAATCCTCTGTTCCATAGAACGATTCATTTCCTTGTGATAGCGATGAGGCTAAAGAAAGGAGTTAATGACTAATGCTTCGCCACATTAGTGTAAGGCTCTTGAGTGCAGCAAACATATAAATATTCTCAATATATTTATATACTTCTGAGCTCACAGTAAAAAACTAACAGCAGTGTGAATAAGCATTTAGATCTTTCTAGTTTAAAACTAAAAAAACAAACACTGCAGCATAATAAAGAGATGGAACAAGAAAAACTTACATATCTTGGTGGGATGATCCCTCCATTGTGCAGACTTCCATAAGTGTCAGTGGTTGGTGCTTCACTCCCGTAGTCCACATCCAGGAGGACTTCTTTGTCACCTTTCACCATCTCACAGCCCCTCCTCAGCATGATGTGACTGCACACACACACGCGTTTAAACTGAATTTCCAAGTATTTCTACATATGAAGACATCTGTTCCTGCCACATAACTACTTAGACATAAAAGGATAAAAAAATGCTGATACCGTACCTTAACTGGTGGTGAGAATGATGCTGCTGCCGCTGCTGCTGTGGATTTGCAGCAGTCTGTGCTTCCCACCTTCTCCCCCCTCCTCTCTATCTCTGCATCCGTCTGGCTCCTCTGCTCAGCTGATAAATAGCAGGGGTAAAATACCGTAATGGACCTAGTACGCAGGCAGCAGCAAATACACTGCTGCCTCTGTGAAGGGAAATGTACTTCAGGAGTCGCACTACAAGGCAGTTCACCACTTAATAAATAATGCAGCAGTCAGTCAGAGGGCAGAGCCTGAGGATTCTAACACACCAATAATGCAGGATTATACATGTGAGAGGGAACCCCTCGCCCTCCCCCGCTCCCCCCATCCTCCTCCCTGATGTTAAGTGTTTCTTTCCTCGCCCAAAAACAAGCTCTTCTTCACATTTACCTTGATGGGGTATAAAACCAATTAGCATAAATTATGACTAGCACAGAAACCCCACCCACCCAACCACCCATGGCCTCATTCTCCTTTCTAATAAATACAAATAAAACACAGAGGCATGACAGTAACCTTAACAAGCACCAGCGCCATGGGTGACAATTTGTTTTCCACAGATTCTCTCCTCCCTTTCAGTTAACTGCATTGCTGCAGTGAGGAGAGGGTTGAGTGGAAGAAGAGCATGTAGCAGTGTCAGGAGGAGAGGAGACACATGGAGGGAGTATAAATTAACCATATGCCGTCAGTGAGATGTTGAATGTTGGGCTGTTTTTTTTTTTTTTTAGAAACAAGACAACAAGACATTGTACAGAACCTCAGCTATAAACAAATGAAAATTTCTCATTTCATATAAATGCAAATTAACACACAGAGGTTCTCACATTAGAAATGTAGATCAACTGTATGTACATTTGAAAAATGTGGGACCCCATTGTTTTTTTATTTTTAGTGGGTGCCACACATTAAAAAAGTTAAATATACCAAAATCTATAGTTTGACTTATATTAAAATAGCTATTTTCCAATAAAGGTTCAATATGTACCACGGAGTATTAGTGTATTAGGTCCACCTTTCCTTCCCTTTGCTACAACAGTATTAACATTACAGAGCACCTTATTGGGTCATTGAAGCCATGGCAATGACACATAAAAACAGAGCAGACAATACTGGTGGTAACCTGTTGTCCTAGCAACTAATACCTTTGCCAAATCAATAATATGTGAAATCTCAAATTAAAGCAGCTGGAAATAAAGAGGAAAGAAAAGGCAGTGAAAGTTACATAATTCCTCCTGTTAAATGTTCATCTGCCTGCTCTACCTACAAACTTTAACTACTGCACAGTGTCCAACCCATAAAGTGGTAGTTGTTGGGGAAAACTATTTAAAGCCCAAGCTTTCTGGCACCAACTCATTTGATCCTCCAGGGAACAATAATGTAAATCTGATTCATTTTTGATTTAAAAGTCAAAAAAAAAAAAAAAAAAAAAATAGACTGACATATTTAGCATACATATTACTACAGGGTAACAGTTTTAATTAACTTTATTCTGTTAATCTGTCCAATCACAACGGTTTATGTACATCCTTTACCATTAACAGTATAAAAACTTCTAAACATGCACATCTCTACACTATGTGTGTTTGAGTTAACGATACGCCATACTAAATTACTGTACTATTTACAATTCATTAAAGCTATTAAACAGAAATATTACAAGCAGATTAGTTGTTAAAAAAACTAAATTAGTTTTAACAAAGGCATCATTCCAAGGATGTCATCCATCATTGGCCAGCAATGTCACACTCCAAACACTACTCAATATTTTTCATTTTACACCTTTTGGTTGTAACTCCGAGCACTTTTCCTCATCAACAATGTTACAAACAATTCAAGTAAGCGTAACTATATCAACTCTTCCAACTCTTCTTAAGCAATCCACTTCACAGAATTCCAATAACAAAGACAACTCCAATTCACGAACAAACACTCAAAAAAAAAAGTTATTTTTAAATAACCTACACAAACAATACTTTCTCTTCTCTCTGTGCACAAAACAACTTCATATTGCTAAATGGAATAACATTGAAACAAATATTTTCAATAAATGATAAAACTTGAAAAACAGCAGCAATTGAAAAAAATGATTAAAGACTACCCGGCAGGTGAAAGGATTTGAATGCAAAGTAGCTTTTAAACCTGAGATTAGATTGTTTTGCAAATAAGTGAAACTGAGTGGCATCCTAAATGATTTACGGCTCTGATGAATGCAGACTTCTGTAACATTTATCAACGCGTTTGTACAGATGTTTGACTAGAAGGTACTGGATGTACACAACGAGAATAATAATAATTTGGGAACTTTTGTTTAGCTATTTTTTCCTCAGTGTTATATGGGTTTGAATGCCAACCAGACAATAACAGATGGTGGGGGAATAATTTTTGCAGTGCAAACCCATTTAAGGCAACTTATAAATATAAAACAGTGGTTCACTTAGTGTGACCAACTTTATCAATATTTACCTATGATTGTGAAAAAGGCCACATCGTTGCTGCACAAGAAACCACATTTCTTTACAAAGCAGCAGCAGTACTTTTTGCTAAGTGTAATTTACATTCTGTTATAATACCCAATGAAAAATACCCTGACAAAGCATGTTTTTTCAGTAACTACTGTGTATTCCTCATGACTGTGCCAACTTCAACACCCAATAAAAGAATGTGCTCATCTGTCACTGGATAAACGGCTAACAAACCTGTTCAGCTCAAATACAGAAAAACACTGCACCCAAGAGGTTATATGTAGGAAGTGCAACTAATTTGCACGAACGCAAAGGGGAAAAAATTGCTTTAGGTAGGGCACTTAAATCTATGTGTTTCCCAGGAACATGAGTGCATCACTCGCTCTGGTTGGTTGGTCAGGCTTGTCTGAGCTAGCCAAGTAGTCACACGTTAGGATGCACAATCTGCTAATGCCATTAGCCGCTAGCAGTAGGCCCTGAGGCCGAGGGGCAGCAAGAAATAAAATTCTGCCTCAACTCCCAGTCAATAAAGTAAACAGATATTCTTAATAGTAATTGAAGTATTTATCACAATATAAGTAAAACTACACTTGTACCATTTAACAAAATTGATGTGCAAGTATGCATGGAAACCTCCATCCAGCAGATGAAAGTGTAAAAAAAGGAAAATCTTTCATTTTTTAGAATCTTTTTTTTTATATTGATCAACCTTTAAGCTGAGAAATAAGAAATTTAGAAAAACAGAAGAAACCTATGTAACAAAGCGTAGAATACATGAGTTATCATACTATCCTTACTGATCCTTGTTAACGCTGTATGGAGGAAAGAATAATCTAATAAAAAAAAAGCTCCAAAATACAACCATATATCAGACCCATAAATAATGAGATTTAGGCTTCTATATGTACTAAGCAGACTTATCCCACCTAGGACAGGTGAAGAAATCAAAGCTAGTTGTGTTGTATGTGTTGTTATTCCTGCCTACAAGGCCCTACAGACCAGGTTTGGGAAACAGTCACCTGGGGTTTGGTTTAAAGTCACAAACCAGATTTTTAAATAGTAAACAAAATATAAAGGGATTGTATTTTTCATAGGCAAGGGAAAAAAAACAACACCTGCTTCATTCATATATGGCTTATTTGATATGTACTGTACTATATTACAAGAATTATGGAAGAAGCAGAGACATCAAAAACCTTAATACTGTTATCACACTTGTGCATAGAACCTGGTCACGGATCGTTCCCACTTCTATTTAGTGTTTGTATCAATATTCATCACTGATTCAGATTATTTAATTTAATGCAACATTTAAATTGAATTACCCACCAACTGCTTAAATATGACTTGTGTCAGTGGGTTGGGGCTAAAATATTTGTTAAAAAGTTTTTTTTTTTCCATAACACAAATCAGTGTGCCATTCAGCAAATCTATCTCTCTCCATACACTGATGATCAGTGTATTCAGCAGGTACAAAGCAGAAATTGTTATAAAGTAATAGAAATCAGTTGTTTAAATAATAATTATACTATAATTAATAATATTATACGCTTTAATTTGTGTCGTAACACTGTCACATGTACAGCCACAGTGTACAGTCACATAGATCGTCTGGTACTCGATACTTTGGAACCCAGCCTAGGGCAGAAACCATCGCCTGCATTTATCTACCTTTAAATAGAATATGTCTTCATTCAGCTGGAAGTCGATTCATTTTCTTTTTAAAACTAATGTCTTACTGATGCATCTGTGCAAACATAATGTGCCTTACACCTTTCTACGTCTTCTGGATGTTCCTCCAATAGAAACATTCCATCACTGTGTCACTGAGAATTTTGTCCTGTTTAAGTCCCGTCAGAGTCAGGCTACCCAAACATAGTCCTGTGTGTCCTCACATACATGTGGCTCCGTCAGCACCACGGTTCACGCTGGGCTCTGCCTCTGGCCAGACTGTCTGCCCTCTGCCAGGCACTTTTCATCAGGCCGAGGGCCTCACTACAACGCTTTTGCACTGACAGATCGGACACCACCTTGTGGGGAAGGTCAACCTGTGGACAGCAAGAAAACTTGAGGTTTTAAGATGTATGTACATTTGAGTTTATCGCCACAAATATACACTGGTGGAATAAATGCATTTTTATTGAGTTTCCCTGCGTCTTCTGACCTGAAATATGTCCTTCCATGTGGTTTCTAAGGCCTGCAGCAATCGATTTCTCTCATCACAGCTGCTGAAGTATAAGACCCACGGCGGGAGAAACTGGGTCCTATCGGCTGCAAACTCCTAACAACCAGATAAACCATGTTACAATGTGCACCAAAGTAGTTTGACCATAGATTAAATGCCATTATTTTACTTCAATAACCACCAAAACACTTAATAGGCACAGAATTTCTTTAGAAAGATTAGAGTTTATTATCCACAGAAATAGGTTAGTACTGTTTAATCTTCCTTGTAAAATCCTACCTCAGACACCTGACCTAAAAAGTAAAACTACAACAAACAAAAGTTTTGTTGTACATGTGCATAGAAATGAGAGGACTTCTTAGAATAGTAATACTTACTAACTGTTACCAACTGTTAATGTCCAGTAATTGTGGGGATCGTTTTGTGTGATCGCTAAAAAATCCAAAAATGCTAAACAAAAATTTTAGCTAACCCCCAGCACAAAAACAAAAAAGTTACTCACAATGACACAGTACTCCTTTTCATCCTCCAGGTTGACAGCGATGACATCACAGATATCAGCGCTGCCCAGAGAACGGAAAAAGCTGGTCTGACAGTCCTGATGGCAAGTTAACAGTTTTCTGTCTGTTAACACCAAACAGCATGGGATACATGGGGCGGGGGCCACACCCTGAGGGATGACCTGAAAGGAAGACCCTGCTGGTCATTATTGCTAAAATCCATCCACACTGATGTTGTGCACCAACAACCTAAAGGGAACAACAAAAACCTTTGGCAAAGAAATGTAGCAGGAAAGACTCCTCACCCCTTTAGACACAGACTGGCAGAGCAGCTGCATCCAGTCGGCCATGTCCTGCTCATTGTTGGCGCTGAGCTCCAGTGGTGGGCGCTCTGCCAGAATCACTTGGAAGGCGTGGGGCCGTTCTGTGCTGTTGGAACGTCTGCAGCCTCCACAGTGCTCCCCTCTGCTCACAGTAACAAGATTCAAGATGCCTTTATTTGTCAGTGAAATGATGATTGCAATTAGCCCCGATCGCACCAAAGCGGAAAAAAAAAGATAAAATAAAATAGAAAAGGATAAAATAAATATTAAAATAATACTACACCTAAATAAAAATAAAATGGAAAATAAACTGTATACATATTTACATGCTGAAAAATGTGTGAAAATGTAGTTGTTATCGCTCAAATGTTTTGGAACAATACTGAAACTCTGTTATTATCTTTCTGATAATGGAATCTTACCCCATGGTGATGGACAGCAGAGGTATCATGTCAGTTTTTTCTGCATACAGGAAAAGAATCCCTTTGCTGAAAGACAAGAATAAAAATGAGAACATTATCTTTTACAGAACATTACAAAAAGTCACTTAAAATTAGATTTAAAAACTCTTTATGAGACCAATGGTAACTTATTACCAGCTGGCTCATACCTGAGGATGAGGTAGCAGCTTTTCCACAGCTCTTTGCCCAGGTAGGTGGTTCCTGAACAGTACTGCAGAGTCCCTTCCTTTGTAGAGGAATGACCTCCAGGTGTTCCACTTTGAGGAGACAACACCATGTCCATGGGATCTTCCCAGTGGACCAGTGAATAAAGATGAATAGAAATTTCTGAAACCTACGAAAAGCAAGAGTTAATAATAATGGTTGCCCAGCTATAATGTGTGTACACTTCTTATCATTTGCAAATACAAGCAAATGTAATGTGTATAACCTATAGTGTGTCACAGATAATGTGTATAATGCAAAAGTCTATAATCAGCAATGCAATATGACACCACCATTAAAAGCACCATTATGAACACAGAAGCAAAGTTGCACAAAGATTTAAGCTGTTTGTCCATCCATTTACCTCACAGTGAGATTCCTGGGAAACAAACTTAGTCAGAGCCAGTTTTTCCATAGTTGCATCAGTCAGAACTAGGGGGTACGGAGGCTCACGACAACCTTTCACCATGGCTGATTTCAACACAGACAGGAACCAGCTGTATTTAAAAAGAAAAGTGAAGTATAAATGTCAACTGTGGATTTCACGTGTTGGTTCTTCACACGAGACCAAACATGAAAAAACAAACAGCTGCATATGAACAGCAAAACAGAGTTGTTATTATCAGGAAGGAAAAACCATAAGATCAGACTCACATTGTCAGTGAGCAGTCAGCTGTGTCCAACAGGAATTTTCTTCGCCTGTTGGTGCAAACCAATGTCACAGTCTGTTGGTCGAGACCCACCTAAAACAAAAGAAAAACCTCTCTTTAACTTCCTCTGTGTAAATGTGAGACCATGGCGAACTGTTTAAACACGACACTTACTGAAAGATAGTCCAACTCATTATAAGACACAGCATCTTCTACTGTGTAGGGTTTTTCTGCAGCACCTGTAAATAAATGATAAATCAATTAGTCTTTTTGACTTTTTGAGGTCTGCAGTCATGAGCTGTGCCTAAAACCATTTCTATATCCTGTATTTCTTGTCTATAATGTAGAGAATCGATAAAAGCAGAATTGAAAGTATTCTCCCATCTGGGATCTTCTGGGAACTTGCAGCACAAGTACTTTCAACGCCAAGAAGCAATTCATATTCATTTCAACATTTATTTCTATAAACATGTCGCAAGTGACAAAATCAGTGTCTGCAGCACCTACCCTTCCTCAGCAGGTAGATGTAACAGTCAGTGAGGAGCAGGTAAAGTGGCTGCAGGTCTCCCTCCATGTGACCTGTGCTCATCCTCACCATCTAACAAAATGCAAAACAAACATTAACATTTAGTTATGCCAAAGTATTCTATTATTTATTAGCTCAGACAATTGAATTTAAAATAATATATGCTGCCATTATGGATAGTTCACATGATGAAAACAGTCCAGTGAGTTTTTGTGCCCTTACCTTAAAGAGCTGCTCTTCATTCTCTCTGAACACATGGATCATAAGAAGAAGCAGGTGATTGTTGTCCACCCTGAAACATCAACAGTACAGCTGGTTAAAAATGTAAAAAACAAACAAACAAAAAAACAACAACAACAATATCACAATACCAAACTCAAAGTCTTCTAAAGAATCATCATACCTAAACTCTGCAGGGTGAGATGTTTCTGAAGGACTACGCTGTTCTTCATGCAGCTGTGTTTTTTTTGCATTCGTTTTATTCTGGTCTGGACCCTCGCCTTGGACGTCATCATCCTTTTCCTTCACGAGGAGTTCTTGTCCTGTTTGCGTTTTTGCTTCTCTTTCATCTTCATGGCCACCTGAAACAGTCTGTGATTGGCCATGCTCTGAAGTGTCATAGCAGCCACCACCTGCGGGAGCAGAGTCTGGACTGCTGGGGGAAGCGCAGGACGGAGGGGTCTGCAGAAACTGTGAGCCGTTGACCAGAGGGGAGTGAGGCGTCGGCCCCGATACGGGGTCAGGGGGCTTGCCCCCTGAGTCCTCTCGAAAGGGCTGCTGAGCCGGAGGCACAGGTTTCTGGTCATTGGATTTAGTTTCCCCCTCCTGCTTTTCTTCTGTGGGCTCCCACGGTTCCTCCTTATCCAAAACTCCATTAAACCTGTCTATGACCTCTCTGAGTGGTTGGCCCACACTGTCCATGGATGTGTCACTCATTTCCGGGAGACGCAAGAGGCCTTCTCCTTCATCCTCATCTCCCTCCTCCACTGTCTCTGACCCGACCCTGCTTCTGCTCAAACCGCCCTCACTATCCACATAAACTAGAGTGCAGTTCAACGAGTCCACATCCTCGGAGGCCAGGAGAGTGCTGTCCATTTCCATGTGATCAGAGGAGAAGGAGTTGTGAATGCTGCTGCTGGAATCTGTTGAGCCCTTTCCTCGTCGCTTCTTGGAAGATTTCCTTCTTCTGGCTATCCTGTAAGAAGTTATTGTTTATATGCATTTTATCAGTTTTAATAATAGAACATGTAAAAGACATGGACAGTGGTATTGCCACAGACAAATCTGCTTCGCTGTAAACGAACTATATAAAATAAATATGAAATGAAATCCTAAATAATTAAAAAAAAAACATTTCCAAGTTCAATAAGAATACATTTTGTTAAGTTCACAAATGCATTGTATAATTACTTAAAAAACATCATTTTAGGTTCTGTTGTTAATGGACAAACAGTGAAGGCTACACAGCTAAAACATGTCAGGATTCATTTTTTTTAAAGTACATCCTTTCGTTTTCCAAACCTTAATGACAGGTTCAATCATTTCTGGTGTTAACAATGTGAACACACTCCTAGAGGGTTTGCCATCGTACCTGATAACTTCCAGGTCATTGCTGGTGTTCTCTGTGTCCTCTCCAGTGTTGCTATTATGGCAATTGGCCACATGAACTGGAGTGACGTCGGCTGAAGTGTTGGTGGTGTTAGTGTCCGAGTCCTCGTTGAAGGGGTTGTGTCTGTAGGTGGGGCTGTGTTGAGAGGGATGGGCTGCTGCTTTAACCTTGACAGCGCTGGTACAAAGGACCACTCTGTCACTAATGACAGTTTGCGGATCAGAACCACTGGATCGTGGACAGCTGGCCTGGTCAGTCAGGTCACCTTCTAACATTGTGAACCAGAAGACAAAACAGTTTTAAATTCAGGTCAGCAGTGAACATCACTTCTTTTTAAACAGCCAAAGAAGAACACTTGGGTTTTGTTTCTCTGGTGGGAAAAATTTGGCCAATTTGAATTAAATGGTTGAAGTTGTTGTACACTAGTCCTACAACACATGTATCTATCACTCATTATTAGGTCAATGAAGCCATGCAACAAAACCTGTGTTTTCCTTTAACAACCTCCAACACTGGGTTAGGGGCAGAAGTGCTGACTAGATGTCCCTGCAGGGTCGGAGAGGCACAACGTCCAACCCCTGGGACATTACTTGTTTGATCAAGTAGCAGCTTTTATTGCATTGACACTGGGTTTGGTTGAACATAACTGATGTGGCTTTAACAGAATGACTATGAACAACATCAGCCAGAAGAGGCAGAAGGTGCTACTTGTTTTTTTTTTATATTTTTACACCACACATCTGTTGAAGTGAACCATCACCAGTGCCATACACCAAACACAAACAGCAGACAATAAGAAAACATGACACAGGCAGATATACATTGTACTGGACAAACTGGACAAGGTGAGTACCAACTGCTTCAAGCATTTATCTGGCTGTGAAAAATGACAAGGCCATGTGAGTTACACATGCAGTGAGTAAAGATAACAGTTCCCATGAAACAACACTGCACATAAACACAATCCCATCAGAAAATGTATAATTATATAAAGGTTTCTCAAACTTATTTCTGCAAATAACTGCTGTTTCTGTTCTGGTTCACATTGGTTAAAATAAAACCTGTTAGCACAATCAGGCTAATCAAATCCAATTAAATCTTCATTATATCCAGTAAATTAATAATTACAGTCATCAAAACTAATATCTAAAAAAAATGACACCATAAAACACTGGGACAGCTGAAACTTTCATATGTCAAACATTTTATTCTGTGACTGTCCTTAAACCTTAATTTCCATCAGGGAGCTACATTTTATAGAAAACATGTCTAATAGAGTGACTAGCAATAAATAAGCACACACTGGAAAAATCATGCAACATAGCGAGAGTAAAAAGAGGAGGGAGGAAGTGGTTGACCAATGTCCCACCTTCCCAGTCTGCACTTGGCAATGACTGCAACACAGGGAAGATGTCACCAAAATCATAATCTAAAAAAAGGAAGGATAACATTTAACATTAGAGAGATGTACTGAGAATAAAGAGATGGGTCATGACACACACACACAAAAAAAAAATTAAAACGTGAAAATCAAAATGACCGAATGGGTTGAGAAACACACAAGGTGACACACGAACAAAAAGAAGAACTAATGCAGCATGGTGTGGTCGGACATGGGGAAAGCATTCAACTGACCACACTGAGAACACTATCTAACGCACATGATACAGTATGATTCATTTAATCCGATTCACTATGGTGCGTCTGACTCATCATAGCCTTTTAGGTTCAACGTCATTTCTGATCCACACAACCTTTGGCTTAGAACAGTCCGTGGACTTAAGTCAACTGCAACAGAAATCAACAATTAAAGGCTGATGTTTCTAATGTAACCATTTAGCAGCATATTAACAGAAAAGTGTGGTCTAGATAATGGCAGTCAGTGCATACAATAACTGACATCACATACAGAATAGACACAAAAAAATGGAACATTGGTTGGGCATAGCACAGCCCTGGGTATTAAATGTAATAATATGCAGCTGTCCTTTAAACTGTATTTCCTCAAATAATACATCACATCATCACATTAATTAAAAGTCCACTTTCAGCAAAAACAAACCATTTCTGCTGCTCTCCAAAGATATGTAAAAGCCTTCAATTATGCAAACATCATATTCCATTGCAAGAAAAACACTGCATGCCTTACCTTCACTAGAGGGGGCTATGGCACTGTCGTCCCACTCCAAGTTGGTGGATGTCAGGGAAGTAAAGGAGTGTAATGATAGACTGTCAGAACTGGGCAGCCTCTCTTCAAAGTCCAGGAGGTTATGTGGTTTGTAGTACTCTGGCATGTAGGGGGCCACGTCCAAATAGGGCACATCCTGAACAGACACGACCCCACAAGAATGTTACAAAGATGTTAAGGACATGTTGAATTATTACAGCAATTAAACAGTTTCTAACCAGCTCCAGATCGAAGCGAATGAACTCGAGGCCAGACACCAATGTGAGGAAAAGAGTGAGGTGGTCATGACTGCAAACTAGTGCATTCCTGTAAAGGAGAAACAAGTATAAGATTGATGTTTATGTTATGTATAAGAAAGTGTTTTTAAGTTTGATCACAAACCTATAACAGAGTCTAAATAACATACTTGAAGTAATACTTGTGCAATAATCCTTGGTTTTCCTGGAAAAGGCGCAGGTAACTTTCCAGAGAGCTCTCACTCAAGGCAAGGTATAACCAGGCTCGACCTGAACACAACACATGAGTTCTTTTTCTACAGAGGCAGGATGATTCAATGAATTATTCCTGATGCTCTTTTAACCCTTGACTGTGCACAACTGCATTGGAGATGTCTTACTTCGACCCAGGTGGGTTGCTATGTGTTGCAGTTCATCTATTTGTCGAACAGCTTCTCTCCTGGTGAAGTGAAGGACCAACACCCAGTAGCCTGATGAGATGTCCTGCAGCCTGCAATGGTGAAAACAATATCACATGCATGGTCCTGAAGGCAGACATGTTCCAAACACATAATCACTGTCAAAACCAGACCTGGGCACAGAGGGCCGCTGTGGCTGCAGGTTTTTCTTCCAACCTATCCAGAACACACTGACTGACCAATCAGCTGTCTGAAGACTCATGGCAGTTGATTAAATAAGTCAAGACAGGTGTGCTGCTGCATGGTTGGAACAAAAACCTGCAGCCACAGCAGACCTTTGTGGACTTAATTGTCCATCCTTGATCAAAACTGACCTGACACCTCCAATAATGGACAGATATTTGATATTGGTGAAGCACTGGGTATACTTTAAAACATTTTGTCTTTCTTGGGCCAAGAGACTCTTACCCATAGAGCAGGGCATGATCAAGGTGTTCGCAGAGGCGTTGCAAAACACGGTCGTGGTTTCTGATAGCTGGAGTCTCATCCTCACAAGCTGCAAAGTAGCTCTGCAACTGCAGACATTGCAAAAAATGATTGCACAATTTCCAGTTACAAAGTTGCTACAATGTGACTTTTAAATGTGTTTGTAGGTTGTAGAGTTTAAATTTACATTTACAAAGTTGAAGTAGTTTGGTCAATAATTTTTATTGACCAAACCAAAACATGTAAGTAACTGTACAGTTTTTAAAAAGCTCCCACAGACAACTAGTTCATTCCTAATGATAGTAGCTTAATTTTGCAAACACCAACATCTGATCCTATTATTCAACTGAGACTGGGTCTTCTAAATTAACCCAAAATATTTGTGCCAAAAATGTAATAGTTTTAAAAGCATGATATTTCAAAGTAATGTTTACTGCACATCCAACACTTTATATAAAATAAAAATAAACTATAGATGATAATTAATTCTGCATGCAAAATGTACTGGACTCTATGTGAAGGGAACACTGGAAGAGAATTAACATTAAGACAGTAATCTTACAAGGAAAAACATAAATTAAGTCACCAAGGCCTTGAGGGCAAAACAGTGAAAAGCTGCTGACCTAAATGTGTTGTGATATTCCACTGTGCTCATACATACTGCTGGTAGTTGTTTTTCCCTGACAAATTGTTTCTAACTCATATGGACACAGTTGTTTTTTAAGAGGCTGTTTTGCATTTCAATTGTTACTTACTCATTTCAAACCCAATGTACTAGCATTGACTGGGTTACTAGCATACAGAATAAAATAAGCGAAAACTCTTTATTACCACATGATCATTTCCTCTTTACAAAGACACCATAGGCATCTTGTTGAACTGGAATTTGACTAAGTAATGTTTGTCAAAGAAAAAAAACCTCCCACTCTCACAGCCAGACACATTTCAGTTAACCAAAAGAGCACAGGACAACTAATGTCAATTCCTTTGGATATTAACAGATTAAAAAGAATACAAATAAGAACATGTACTGTATGTGGTGCCTGTTTTTCCACTTAGAGAAAACATGTAATTATGTTGCATATAAATGCACAGAAACTATATATATCTGTATGCAGTTGAAATAAAGCAGATCAATATTAAACATTTAATGTTAAATTCTAAAAAAGTAACGGGCCATCTTGTGTCTCAAAAACTTTGGCATTAACTGTGTTAAAATAATATTGGCAAAAGAACCGATTCTCTATTTTCTGCAAAAATATAAATATAAATTGATTCCACGATATAAAAAAAAGAAGATAGGAATGCAATTTTTATTAAAAAACAAGATTATTGGTTTATCCACAGTGGGCAAGCGGAAAAAGATGGTGATCCATCATGGCAGCTTCTAGTGAGGACCCCATCCTGATGTAAACAAAAATATGAGTTTGATCCTGGGAAATGGAAAAAAAATACATATACTTTTCAGACGCTGTGAAATATCATTAAAAATGTTAAATTATTCAAACTTTCACGTAGAATCAATCATAGGGAATGCTCCTTTGACACCTTTGCTGCAGTGGGTGTCTATGACAGCACACATGCCGCAGTGAACAAACAAGGGTAGGGATGTTCTGAAAAATTGTTCACCATTCTCCAAATGGATACTACATCTTGACAGAAGAAAACCAGACGTAATGTTTCATGACAATGAGGACAAGGCCCTACAGTGTCTGTCTCCCCTTACACGAGTTTAAAGTTACCCCGCTCTTTACAGACAATAGACGACCTATCGTTAGCCATAGCACATAAACACGTGAAAAATTCTTATTTATAACCGATTCAATAACGAAACGTTCCGACTAACAGGAAACAGGTCCTACCTTCTTAACAGACAAGGAGATGTTTTCCAGTATGCGATCCTTGACTTTGAGCTGGTCCATCACTGCTGCTGCTGTTGTTTCTGTTGGCAGCTTACAGCAGGTTGTCAGCTGACTGTCTCAAAGCTGTGCCCAGCTATGTTCTTTTGCTAAAGCTAACACAGGCTAGCTGACATGATATTGTCCCACTGCTTTAACAACCCTAACACCGTACGTCTCACTGTCACTTATTGACAGTGCCGCTATATTAAAGCAAGCATATAAACAGACACATTACGATGTGTTAACTCCTTTCTACTAATTCCGTTTTAGCTTCGCTTACGTTTTAGCCGCAGCCGTCTGACTTTTTTTTTTCTAGTTAGCCGCCGGGGCTGGACTGGAACTTCGGAAGTCAAAAACGATTTATTTACCTTCTTAAATACATTACGTTATCAACGGTTTGTTTCAAATCCATATTTTAAAGTGTTTAAAATGTAAGTAGTTTAAAGCATTTTTTAAAAAAGCTAATTACGTCTAACTTTTTGTGCTGTTAACCTAAAGTCAGCAGGCGACGTCATCGGAGGCCCCAGTGCGCCTGCGCAAAACTACAATCCGTACTTCGTCATAAAATAAAAGTGTTGATTGTTTGGTTAAAATAAAACCATAAAACTACAATCCGTACTTCGTCATAAAATAAAAGTGTTGATTGTTTGGTTAAAATAAAACCATAAACTGTGTAATTAAAACATTATCGATAAAACGAATTACTAACTAACTTCTAATTTAGTACGTGTGGCTTTGGCAGCCTATTGGTATTTATCCATTAAATTTTAATTAAGTTTGTCCTGCTTTACGTTCCGTTTGTTTTAATAGAAACTGTTTCTTAATGTTGGTCTTTTTTTAAAATAACATAACTGTTGGGAAGAAAAATCTGTCACTACATCTCACTGATGGTTCTTTGATCTTAATTGCAGGTTTCAGATCTTTTTAGTTGAAGAAGCAGTACGTTTCGTTTACGCACATAGCTTTAAAACGATACATTTTGTCACATTTCGTATCATAAGGATGAATAATAATAGCATAATAATACTATTAGTACTATACTATTAATAATAATAATAATATTAGTTATATAAAGCATGCAATTATTGTCACTATAATGCTATTCAATTTCATTGTACCCCAGTGTTACAATGACAATAAAGACTATTTTATTTACAATAACGTGTGCGTAATTATTCTATTAGTCTATTTTGTTAGTGCACTGACACACATAAAAAGTCTTTCTTTACTGAGTGGAATGTCAGTACTTTATTATGAAGACTCCAGATTTTATTGGAAACCATCCATATCAGAAACAAAATGGCATTTTCAGTGCATGAGGTCACTACAATTAATTACTGTGATTTTTGAAGCTAGTGTCAATCTTTTCTGGATTCACTTATGGCCCAAGACAAGTGCTTGACTTCGATACTTTTGTCAACGTAAAGCAACTTTATAAAAACACTAACATCAGAACATGGACAGGTCTTTAAATTATTTCATAGCAGAAATTAAAAAAAAACTCAGGATCACCCTTTGCCTTCAGACCCCAAACAAATAAAAAGACACTGTATTGTTACCCAAGACTGCAGTCAAAGACTCAATTTAAGTTCTTCACAAGTTCAAATTTATAATCTCATTTTTCACATCCCTGTTGTTCCTCTAATTTAGTCTGACTTCTCCTTCTCTTTCATGTGCAAGAAAACTATGCTGAAGATGAAAAGACCTGTCATCATAGAGAAGACGCTGGCATAATACGGGAAAGCTGAGGGGATAAAGCGCTCGTACTGAGTGTGCTGTAGGGGGCGCACTGACACCTGTGGCGAAGAAACATTTGTACAAATTAATCCAGTGTTGATTTTATTATTGTCACATAATTTGTCTTTTTGTGCATGCACAAGCTACATGCGAGTAAACACAGTCTATTTTAACTTACTTGGGTAGAGGAGTAAAGGTGTGTGTATCCCAGTCTGTTGTAGTCCACCTTAAACTGAAAGACTCCGTACACATCAGGCAACTTGAACTGAACACTGTATTTTCCTCCTGATAGAAATCAAACACATGATTTACTTAAAGCAGTTCAGAATAAAATCTTTGTAATGCAATCAACACATTTACAGAGTATGTGTAAAAAAACATACCGTTTTTCTTGAGGTAAGTTCTTACGAAGGGATCAATCCTCACAAACTCCAGTTGAATGTCATCTCCATCAAAGGGAACCCAGCGGCCCTCGGACAGCATCTCAATGACAATGCTGTATTCCTGTGTATGCAGAACATGTAAAACAGTAATTAAGAAAAATTGCTGACAAATCTACACCTTAGCCTTTAAAAAAAATCAAATGGGTACAGTAAGAACTGTTGGCTGCAATATTCATATCAACTCACCACAAGATCAGTGATGGTGTATGCTGCTGGGGGAGTGGTTTCTCCCACAGGATGGTGGGTAACAGCTCCCACCCTAAGAACTCCAGCCTCCTTGAACACCCAGCGAGACAGAGCCTCTGCCAACTCCATGTTCCCTGTTTTCTCATGTCTAAAAGGACAATGGCAGAGTAAAGGTCTTCATTCATAATCTGGACAGTATTTTAATGGTACTAAAAAAAGTCAATCCAAATAAATCCTAATCATAACACTAAGAAAGAATGTCCAGATTGGTCTCAAATCACATTTTAATCTGTCAACATATTTAAGCAGCACTATTATGTTAATCAGAAAATACTTAAAGAACCTTAACAGAACAAAACCTTTTTTTTTCTTTTTAAATCAGACATGTTGTGTTGAACAGCAATGCCTACCTCTTAGATCCCGGTGTGGCCTTTTGCACAGCTGAGTTAAAAAAGGCATCACTGAAAAACTCCAGAGACCCGCAGAAAACCACTCTGGCATTGTTTCTGGCCTGAAGCCCAGCAATGAGCAATGTGTTTTTGCCGACAGCATGGGGATACTTGAGGAAGAAAAATACATTGATAAAAATAACCTAAACAATGTGAAAATGTGGTGATTACAAAATAAGGATATATATGCAGGTTATGTTACCTGAGAAATTGGTCTGTCTGGGAAGAAGGAGTAAGATGTGGAAGAGCCAGTGAGGATGTCCAAGACTAGAGGGTTTTCAGGGTCAGCTACCATTCTGGTAAAAAATAGTGCAACATTAATTGCTTTTCAGTGAATATTTCAGCCCCTTTCAAAATGAAGTATTTTACATTATACACTTATATATAGTATTTCTATATATAGTATTTCTAAATTAACTACATTGATTAAATTCGGCTTACCCAACGCCCTTAAATAAAACCGGTTTGTTGGTGGGTTTTCCGACAATAGTGGGAGCTTTGAGCAGGTTCTCAGGGTCAGCAACAATTAGAGTGTGCTAAAAAAAGTAGGTTATGAATAAAATGTTTTATAAAATGAGTAGGACTGAAGATTGCATTTTTGAAGCAAATTAAACAGCTTAATTTTGTTACCTCTCCAGGATCTGAGACATCGTAGTTGTGATGGTCAATAACGGCAGTTTTCTCCTCATCAAACTCAATGCCACACTCGCTGCCCAGTTCTCTCAGAGGATCACCTGTTAAATCAAGAAATAAATGATGAGCATCTTTGTGAACCCCTGCTTGGATTTGTTCAATGATCAATAAAGTAAGGCTGTAGAAACTAACTCACTGATATCTGAACTTGCAGCAACCAGGACATTTCCTCCACCATCAATGAAAGATGTAATGGTCTCCACATTAATATTCCCTCCAAAGTCTGTGGGGAAAAAAAAAAAAATATATATATATATATATATATATAAAAACAAACAAACATAATTTACAACTTTCTAGAAAGAAACTCTTAAGCAATTCAACAGATCAATTGGTTCTACCATGAGCATTAAATTTACCTTCAACAGATGGTGAAAAGATGACTAAGTGGTCATACAGGAACTGGCCATATTTTATTAGGGATAGAGAAGGATCGTCAGCGGTCTTGAAAGTGAGATCAAATCCACGATCTGAAAAATGAAGTACATTATCAGTGGCACAAGATCACAGGAACACCTTTTTAATAAATAAGTAAGGGACATCTACACTATAAACTATACAAATCCAAATTTTACACAACCCTATGCACAAAAATGTAGCTGTGTATTATTCCATTAACACCACATTAAAGTCTTCTCAATCGTGTTTATCATGTATCATTCTCAGGAAGTTTCAACCACGTTACGTTGGGGACATTGTTAACTTACTCAAAAAAAGTTTCGCTTTAAGAATAGGACTATACCTTACACGTGTGTCTGTCGTGCTTTAACACATGATTCTAAATTATGTCTTATTATAGTTATATTGTCCATTAAAATGCACAAAAACACATTAAAAAAACGTATGTCCAAAAAAACTGGGAATTAATTGCCGTTAAGTACTTTTCTCCACAATAAATGTATAGATGTTTTTAAGGAGATTAGATAATTTAAAACACAATAGTCACTAATTTAATTATGAATTACTTGCCGAGCGCAAATTAATGTGATTCGCAAAGAAAGTTTGACCAGACGTTGCAAACACGGTAGCTAAGCTAGCTCAAGCTAAGCTAGCTCAAGCTTTGATTTGCAGCATGTAAACCACTATGTAAATATATACAGACCCACAGTCGGTATATATTCCTCCAAGAGACACAAATGAAAAACACGAATAAACCTCAGCATTATAGAGAGGAAATGTGTGATATGAAAATATTACGAATCGTGAATCTACCTGCCAGACTACGGAAGAACATTGAATGGGTGTCTCTAATGTTGAGGTTGTCCAGTAGAACCAACGTTTTCCCGTCAGCAAGAGCACAGTGCAGCATTGCTGCAAACGACAGCATTAAAAGCACACCATTGTCCAGAAGTCTAACCCTCCTTTGAGTCAACATCTTGCTTTGTTTTTTAGGTGATGTTACAGAAACGGGCCGGTGTTTCTGCATATCTGCCGTCAGCGACGCCATTGTGGTGCAGAAGTGGACGTCAGCGCTAGCAGTGGGCTAAACTTTGACCCTACGATTTAGCCAATCACAAAGAAGTACGCGTCATCGTTGAGTGCCACTCTGCCAATCACAGCACTTCCGTCTTTCTGTCCGTATTTCTCTCAGTCGTGCTTTTACAAGTTTTTACATTTTATTTAATATGTTTCTTTTGTTTGCCGTTGCTGGTGTAGTATTATTTTAACTGGCGCTGGAAAAACGATTAAATACAGACTCGTTTTGTCAGTTACCATTTTAATAACCATGAGATATAATATAACCAAGACGGTATTAAAAATACACCATAGCATCTTATCTACAAAAAACACATACACAGCGTTTTACCCTTTCCAGAGGATACATTTATTTTGGACAAGCTGTCACATTCATAGGGTCTGGGTCTGTGTTTTTAACATGATTTACTTAAACGAAAAACAATTAAATGTACATATATTATAAATGTGATATAAGTGAAAAATAACAAAGCTATACTTAGTATAACTATTTCAATATTTACCATATCATTAACTCACCTAATGTAAGTTCTCCTACATGGTACTGTGTCTTCATTTTATTCTGTATAGTCATATTTCTTTAAAAGCTAAACTTTATACATATTTTACATATATAATTTTACTTAGAAAAAGACAACATTTGACTTTCACCATCCTTCCTGTTCCTTCATCTCCCCCTCTGTGTCCTGGACGTAACAGATCAGTTTTCCCCTTCTTGAATGACCTGTTCAGTTGTGGTTTGCCATGTTGTGGCAGTTTCTCCTTCTGCAGTCGTGGCTGTGGTGTACTGGTAAAAGTCTGAATCTGCCTGAAACATGACTAAGGCCTGAGCAGTGTGGATGCGTACATGCTGAGCAAGAGAGCTTGCATCCAAAAATTTATCTCCACACGAATCACAAGCATATAAGATCTGAGTGTTGGGATCTGGAAACCGCAAAAGAGAAAATACAGTCAAACATTTTGCTCATTACATTTAAATTAGATAGAATCAGCATCAGGAAAACCATGATATTGAAAGTTAGCTTCACAACCACTACTATGACAGAAGAAAATAAATTTAATGTGCAGTATATAGGTGTTGATAAACACATTGACAGAAGTGATTAAGATTATATTAAGACATGTACAATCTAGTAACTAATCGGAATTTGATATCAGTAGGTACTCATATGTAAAAGTACAAGATAAGGAGCCTAAGGCTTATCAAGACATATTTAGGTTTTAGGGTCTTTAAAATTGTACCTGCTTCCTGTACTTTCTCCACTGCTTTTGTGATTTCAGCTTTCAAAGCCTCAGTCTCATCTGCAGACACTGAAGAAGCCACTGGAACCACTGGAAACATATTGTAACATAACATAACATTGTAATATGTTAATTGACATATTCCCCACTAACAGCAGACAGCTGTTTAACTCAGCACACTCTAGTCTGTTATCTGACCTGTCAGCTGAGCTACTGCGCTGTTCGCGAGAGCCATAATGTCGTCTGTGGAAACGGTGACAATATTGATTTCGCTGTCAGATGTGGCTGTCGCCGTTCCCCCATCAGCCCCATCTTCTGTACCGCCTCCAGCAATTACCAGCCGCTTCATGCCAGCCTTGCCATGGTGGACGGTCTTGACGTGAGATCGAAGATTGTCTACGCGGTTAAACCCTCTGCCGCATTTATCACACAAGAAAGGCTTCTCTCCTAAAAAAAGGGGGGTTAATTCAACTGAGCTGAGCTGAATCAGAGAAATTAATTGACTTTTTCAGGACAGAGTTTTTTTTTCTCTCTTTCCATTTATACTGAAACATTAATTACAGCTGACACAGTTCTATCCCCACCTGTGTGTATTATGATGTGTTTGGAGAGGTCCCCCACGTTAACAAATGCCTTATTGCACATCTGACATTTGTGTGGACGAACATTGTCGTGATGGCGAATGTGATTAGCCAGTTGACTGGACTGCACAAACCTGTCAAGACAAAAATGAATAAATAAATAAATAACAGAGACAGCTCTCAACCAACTCTTCATGATATTTAAAGCAATAATAAAGTTTCAGGTGAAAAAAAAAAACATTTTAATACTTAATATCTTTTTGTATGTTTAGATTTTTGTTGAGAATGCACAGTCAATGAAGTGACTCATGTTACAAAAACACTATTGAATCTACAAAAAAATATATATATTATATATATTTTCTTAATTTAGCTTCATTTTGTCTGTCCTCATGTGCAACACTGACCTTTTACCACAGCGATCGCACACATAAGGCTTCTCTCCTGTGTGCTGACGGACGTGAGCAATAAGAGAACTAGCCTGAGTGAACGCTTTGCCACAGATACCACAGATACAAGGCTTTTCTCCTGGAACATGTTGACATGGTCTCATTAGGGACAGACGTGAGGATTGCAGTGAAAAAATAGTAACAAGTAATATCCTTTCTGACTCCTGTCTGACCATTGGGGGAGTTACCTGTGTGGATGCGCTCATGTCTCTGCAGAGCTCCAGGATCACTGAAAGCTCTCTGACAGTGAACACAGACGTATGGTTTCTCTCCACTGTGGACCCGCATGTGTCTTTTCAGATTTCCTGAAAAAAACACATTGTCACAAAACCTTCAGACCAAAACAATCTGTATAAAAGCAGAAGTATATATGATGATTTAGGGGCTGCATCTCACAATTTCCTCTATTACTAAATTAAACTTGGAAAAGTCAGACGGTTTTGTGAATTGAGAATTATGTTTTACATCAAGACAGTAACTGTGGACAAAGGAACCTCTTGTATTTACTTAACCACACCATAAATCTCACATGTCTGGTGTCAACTCACACACTGCCGACCTTATTTGAACAACAAACTGTAGCTCTGTTTAACAACTGTAGACATCACTGGTGGTCATGTGAAAACAGGGCACTGATCTAATGTCTATATACATTATAATGAATGAAAAGACCAGATAAAACAGAAAACAGAAAAAAAAAAAAAAAAAAAGAAAACCACTTTTGCCTTGTCCCTCTACCTGAGGTGGTAAACTGTTTGCCGCATTCTTTGCACTTGAGAGGCCCATCTGTAATATGGATCTTCATGTGAGCCCTCAGGTTTCCAAGCTACAAAACAAAAGCAGTCATCAGATGTATATCCTCTGCGCTTATTTTAAAATACCCTCTGTTAAACTGCAGGTATAATTCCTCATACAATATTCTACAGCATGTTTTAGATTTTAGCTTTGTCAGTTTCAAGTCTGACCCCTATGATATTTTGATATGAAAAGTTCAGTTGCAGCTACTTTACTACAACACAATGTTGACTAAATATAATTTTTATTATAATAATTACTTTGTTATCATGGTCAGTGCTGCTTTGAACAACATAAAAATGCATATTACTGTTTTCCCTGACACACTGTTGGAAAGTTACAATGTTAATTAATCTGCAAAATAATTCTAGTTTCAGTCTGTGTAGATGATAGTTGTTATGTTTTTTTTCTGCGCTGAATTAGTGCAAGGGCATAATAATATATATAATATATATAATAATCCACTCATGGTTGCCCTTCTATGGTAGAGTAAAATAAAACCCAACAGACTACAAGTTGTCTTTTTAAGCCCTTGAAAGCACTCAAAATATAATTTCAAGTGCAACTCATCAACAACTGTCTTCATAATAAGATTTATATTTTCTCTACCGCTCTCTAGCATAGTTCCTCCTTCAAACCTCTTTGTTTCCTTAAATTGTGCCATTACCTGGTTGAAGCGTTTCTCACAATGTGGACATTTGTTTCCCTTCTCCATGTCATGTATCTCCAAATGTCTCATCTTGGCAGTGGGGTCAGAAAAGGCCTTATCACAGAAGTCACAGTGATATGGTTTCTCCCCGCTGTGCACCAGCTGATGTCTCTTCAGGTTACCAGACGTGGTGAAGAGCTTGCCACAGGCATAGCAGGTATAGCGTGCTTCTCCCGTGTGGCGTTTGCGGTGTAGGTTCAGCCCTGATCTGACGGTAGCTCTTCCCACAGGTGGAGCAGCTGTATGGCTTCAAGGGGCTGCAGCATTAAAACAACTTGATTTTAAAAACAAAATCTCCACAGAGACCAGTCGAAAGGAATGCATGAAGACTCACTGCTAGAGCACTTCACCTGTGTGTTTTCTCATGAGCTTTGCAGGCTGCTGGGTCAGAGAAAGCTTTGCTGCAGTCTCGACAGCTGAACGGTTTCTCTCCCGTGTGGATTCGCATGTGCCTCTTAAAGTTGCCAGTATGAGTAAATTTCTTCCCACAGTCCTGGAAGAAAAAAAAACAGCAACTATCAACTATCATCTACACAGAAGGACCAAAATTGAGGGAATTGGTGTTTTAATTAACCCTGTAAAGAAAAGGAGTATAATTATTACATTATTAGTCTTAAAAACCCTGGGTGTACCTAATAAGATGATCAGTACATATACATTATCCCCTTTCATATATTCTTACCTCACACTTATGTGTCACAGAGCTGTAAGGCTTTGACTCCGACCGGCTGCTCATTGATGCTGAGTGAGATTGTTTCTCGACCTGTGACTCAACTTCTTCCATCTGCTCACTGGCCCCGCTGTCTTCCTCTCCATCACCATCGTCATCGTCATCATCTTCTCCACCCCCATTACTATTCTCCTCAAATGTGTCGTCCTGTTCATTGTCCACATCTGCCGACTTCGTCACCATCAAATTTGGTTTTGGCTTTGATTTGCCTTCATTTTCTGAATCACTATCTGTGAGGATGGAAATTAAGAAGAAATTAGAGATGACAAAATGTATGATATTCTGACAAGAAAATTTACACATTTCAATGCATCCAATAAACTTCAGCTGGAATAGAGTGTACTTTAATACCAGGACACATAAAGGTACTGTACATTTGACAACAATGATGTCAAAACTTTGTTGACTTAGTTGTTCAGTTTAATTAAACCGTGTCACCCAGTGCAGTTCACTCACCTGGTGGGAAGTTTCGTTTTAGAGGTTTCCTGATTCTTCGGCCTCGAGAGCTCATGTACGATGAACTGGCAGTGGATTTTCCCTGTGCTTCTAAAAATAAAGGAAATTGCTTTATGCACTTTAATATAAGACAAAGACTTGGGTAAACACCCCAACAACATGTCAACTAAACTTTAAACCTGACCTTGTGTGTCAGAGGGATTATCTTGAATTTCAGTTTTGTCCTGTGAATCACTTTCATTCTTGTCCTCAGCAGGAGGGGCAGTGGTTTGGGGCAGCTGTTCCAGGACTGAGTTAGTCCCAACAGGACTGGTCTCAGAAATAATTGGTTGAGTGTCAGTATCTGCATCCTCCACTGGATCATCCTGAGTTTGTGTTGTCTCTTTAGCTTCTGTCGTAGTAACCGAACGAGTTTCCTCTTCCTGTGATGACTCTTCTTTCATTTCACTGCTCTGCTCCTCGTTCTGCTCGCTTTCACCTGTCTTTTCATCTGTTTTTTTAGAACAATATTAAAATGAAATAGTAATTAAATGTGATTGTATGCAAAATTCATTAAACTAAACATTTTTATATATCTTCTGTGAGATAATAATAATAATATGAACTTTATTGATTTTATGTTTTGGAAATTCTTGTGTTAACAGCAGATGTGCTGCAACAGGGGCCAAGCATGTGGTTCCTCTGGGAATCAAACCCAGGACTCTCTGCTCTCTGCTCTCGAGGTTTCAAAGATTAATATAACACCTAGGTAGGTAGGTAAGTAAATCTCTATAAATGATATATACATATATATATATCATATAAAGATATATACATACATATCATTTATAATATACAAATAATATTTATAATGGGTTTAATAAAATGGCATTTAAAGCATAAAACAATATTTACTCAAGTTAATACATACTAATTATTGACATGATTTAGTATTGTAACATTAAAGACGCATATTATCATAGTGAAGAAAGGCATTCTTGTATTTTATGTGGAGGTCCAGTATGAAAACACTGATGTCGTTATTACAGTTATTGACATATGAACAACTCGTAAAGAATGAACTGACCCACAGTAAAATCCAGGGTTATGACAGAAGGCGCTTGATTGGCCATCGACTGGTATGCAGAGCAAGCATTCACAATTTCTTGAATTTGTAGAAAATTGGCAACGGCCAAGACGTCCTCGACATTCTGTGGACTTAAGTTAAGTTTTGCTGTGTACATGAACTCTAGGACTTGACCCAAACCTATACCAATAATAAGAAAATACAGTAAGTATATTGCATTTGGAATATATAATACTAATACAAAACGTACAAACTTGTTTGTCTATAGAATATACCTGCTGCATTGCTGATGTCTAGGTGTACTACATCTTTCTGGTCCAAGAAGAGGGTACGAAAGTAGACACTGCAGGCGGCCAACACTGCTTTGTGAGCCTTGAAGTCCACCCCATCCACAACAAAGGTGCAGTCACACAGCAGACCCTGCTTTCGCTGACGATTAAGCTGGTCTAAGACTTTTCCACTGTGCCAGGGGAACTCCATCTTCCTACAGAAGCGATATGGTGAAAGAATTCAGTAGCTGGACACAGAAACTGTGGAATATTCACAAGCAAATGTCCTCATGTTGTGCATTAGTTTAAATGTCTGATCTGCCTGCTGATATAAGATACTATTTTGGCATGATAAAATCAGAGATGGTAAAGTAATCATGCTTAACACAGCAAGATGGTAAAATTATTTTAAATACAACTATACTATACACACGATAATTGTCAGAGGTTCTGGTTAATCCAAGGGTCCATTGTAACACAAGTATAACAATGTAAAAAAAAAAACACTTTTTAATTATATTTAATTACATGCATCAGATGTGCACAATTCTCTGTGGTTTTTTTTGTCCTAACAGAAAAGTAAAAGTATGAACTGTGTTGTATATGGTGTATGTTTATATTGATATTATGGATAGGATATTATGATGTCAAAGTTATTGGCATTGACACTAGACTCCTATGGGGAAAATTACGGGCAAAAAGTGTCACTCGAAGTTTTTACATTTTTAAATGTCAAAATGTAATATTAATTGTCGTTAAATATCAAATTCGCTCCATTCGCATCCACTGCTAGCAAACCAAACCCTGTCTGACGACAATGAAATAACAGCGAAATAGCGTTATAATATCCAATTATTGGCAGTAGAGAGGACGTACAGAGAGAATTATATACAGTAGTTCAAAACAATTGACGAGATGGTTTAACGGTGCTATACATCGATTACAATTCCTCAATCCTGGCAACTTGGCTATCAGGGATTAATTTAGCATGCCTTGACGTGAATGTACTACAGGGGCCAAGATGGCGGGCCGTGGAGTCAGTCCTGTCTTCCTCCGCCGTTATTTTTACAGCAACCTCCTTTAAAAAGCCCTACGAAAACGCCATTTTGTGATAAGCAGAGGCAGGAATTACCTCTTCTTTGTTCCTTCGTGGTGCTTTGTTCGTTAAAACCTCAGCTAAGGCGACGTCTCGTGTTGTTTAATTCGAGCCAGAAAAACAAACTCGATCGAGTTTTTCGGTGATCGATCTTGTCGCGCTCAGTCAAACCTTCGCCATCTTCCTCTCTCTGATCGATTGATAGGGACCGTCCGGATGTATGAATTTGAGCATGCGTAGTATAAACACGTCTTGTGCCTTAGCAAACCACTTGATGGCGCAAGCGGCCCATGACGATTGACGCGTTTATAGGTACCAATAGCCTGTGCACTGTGTCAAAAGCACGAACAATTAAAAAATAAGCAAATATACCGAAAAGCAAAACAAGTTTAATGTACAGCTATATGTTTCTTTGTATACGTTTGTGAGGTATTTCGTGATTTATTTTGGTAGTAATTTATAGTCATAAATTTGATCATGCTGTCATGACTGTGTGCTCATTTAAAATACAGGGAGTGCAGAATTATTAGGCAAATGAGTATTTTGACCATATCATCCTCTTTATGCACGTTGTCTTACTCCAAGCTGTATAGGCTCGAAAGCCCACTACCAATTAAGCAAATCAGGTGATGTGCATCTCTGTAATGAGAAGGGGTGTGCACTTTATCAACACTTTATCAGTTATCAGGAAAGGAAGGACAGAAAAAACATCTCCTGTATTGATCGCAAAGAGCAATTCTTTGTGTAAAGCAGGATGATGAACATGGTTTAAAGACTCTGATGAGAAGAAAACTACAGTGGAACATAGATGAAAGAGAAAAACTATATATTCTGTATGTATACTGTATATAATTCACAATTTAAAAAAAACTTAATGTACAGGGTATGTTTGTTGAAATTAGTGACAGAAAAATGTGCAGATACAGTGGACTAACCATTTTTCTGTATGTTCATAGATAAACCTGGACAGGAAACACACAGCCCACACATTTTAAGATTTGTTTACTGTCAAATTTGAGTTTATTCAGACTAATAAAAACAAAGTACAACAAATGAATGAGAAACCGTACATGTATGTGTTCTCTTGTGCAAATACTACACATGAGCCAACATTGCTCTCTGTCTTCTCAGCAGGTACAGTATGACCTTATCCTGCTGTGAATGAACAAACCTAGACCATAATACAAACATACTGAAAAAGACTCAACACAAGAAGTGAAAAGCAGCCATTTAGTTGCGATTTTTGTTTACATGTAATTCCTTTTGCAGCCAGCCTAATTATAATCCATGTGATCAGGTTCAGTTCTTGCAACTGCAGGCTCAATCCATTTCTTATGTACAGTCTATGATGGATCTTCCCATATACAGGAAGGGTTAGATTTCTTTTAAGGTGGTTGTTAAAATAGAGAGATGTCAATAAAGCAGGAAATAAAGAAAGTCGATTGAAACACACACACAAACACCAACAAGTTAGAGGTTTGCTGTCATACACTGGTCATTCTTTAGATTTTGATCTCGGTGCGAAAGGTCTGTACAAGCTCATGTTTGGCCGGATTTCTCCTTGCCCGAACCGTTAGTGTTCCTTCTGCGCCCAGTGATGATGTCACTGAGGTGGGGTCCACATCTTCAGGAAGCTGACACTTGTGGGTGAATGTGTTCATGACTGAACCGTCCTGAGCCAACTGTTGAGAAAGAAGAAGGACGTTGAAATGTGATTGATTCAGGTTAATGTATATATTTATATATATATATATACTGGAGCTGTGAAATGTTTCTGACAATATCTATTATCTGATTAATCACAGGGTAGCTGTGGTATATGTGACTGATCGTGATTAATTGAGTTTGCCACATTTATTATGTTAAGCACCTGAATTAAACACCTTTTTATAAATTAAAATTAAAGCCCACCCACCTTCTCTGCACGAACTTCTATCTGATTATTGGATGTGGTGACGATGACATCTTCAGGGGAGAAGTCTCGCACATCGACCGTGAACTGGTACGTGTCCCCGAGAGTTTTAATATTTCCAGCATCGCCTACGGGCCACACAGAAACACAATCAGGAGGAATCACATCTTTACTTCTGTTCAAAAATGAATCGTCACCCAATTTTCTTTTACAATACTCTCATTTCCTCTTCTGCTAATTACATGCTGATGATAATTATCATAGCTGCAGGTGGTGTTTCATTATAGAGCCAAGACACAATAACAGGCTTCTGATTCAAGAGACAACATGCTACGGAATTATAACAACGTTAATTTCCTTATACATGAATACATTATACATTTACTTTATGAAAATCAAGAGGTTGTTATGTCACATTTAGTTTTTAGTTTCTAAATAAGATATTTTTTTCAACACATGAATTTAATCTGGGCCATGTGAAAATGAGTCTTTAAATACATATAAACCTATTTAGAAAGTGATTCCAGCTGTGCACACAGAAAGTAGTAAAACGGAGGAGGTCAGAATATTATCATTCTGGCAGATTTCCATTAAGAAGCAGGTTAATTGTTTACACTTTAAGCCGGGACAGGGAATAAGGGAATAAGAGTTCACCCCAAAGGCCATGTAGATGTGGACATTTCTCTGGTTTATATTTCACTTGTACAAACCTTTGCAAAAATATGTATATTTTATGGAATAACATTTACTATCAAAACTAGAATTAAAGTTACCGTACTGTACCATACAGCATTGGATTTTGTCATTTATATGTCATCACGACCTTCAAAACAAATTTAACGGTGGGTAAAACAAACATCTCAGGCCA
Organism: Cynoglossus semilaevis; assembly: GCF_000523025.1. Lineage (NCBI taxonomy): Eukaryota > Metazoa > Chordata > Actinopteri > Pleuronectiformes > Cynoglossidae > Cynoglossus > Cynoglossus semilaevis. Next base: position 7,153,061 of record NC_024316.1, on the reverse strand, counting down.
TGCCTTTGACTGAGTAAACTCCTCCATTTGTCCCTCTAAACTTAAACTGAGGTTTGGAGCTGCACCACAGGCCTTTGGCAACAGGGAGCAGATAAATGGAGATGATTATGCAGCATGATGAACCATCTACATTCAAATTCTGTGCTCAGTGAACAACGACGTGGTGCCAGACGCCAGACTGAGGACGTGAAGTCAAAGCTGTGAGCAGCTCCAGCTGTGATTTTACATATGATGATTAGTTTCATGATGTGGTCATTCCAAATGATTGTGTCTGTTCGTGTGTGCGTGTGTGTGTGTGTGTGTGTGTGTGTTAAGATCTCTGGGCAACCATCTGGTCAATTCCTCATGCAGGCGTCATCCTAAATACTCACTGTGTGAAGTCACACTGCTGGCAGCCAGTGTAGCATTCTCCTGTGTGTGTGTGCACGTGTGTGTGTGTGTGTGCTGTGCTGTGCTTTCAGTCTCCAAACACTGAGATGCCAACCGTGGCTCCAAAACAATTCCGTCCTGCCCCTGATGCATGCAGCACATGGAGTCAGAGTCCTTTTAAGGTTCAGACGTCCCCAACACACGCACACAGACAAACACACACACGTCAGCAACATTGAGCAGTGGAACGGTGGACACCAGCTCACATACGTACAGTAAATGACCCGCAGCATAAATCCGGTGTGCTGACCATAATGACTATTCTCAACATGTTATAGACTAAATACCTGACCCTTCCATACAGACCTCACCACTTCAGACTAAACTTCAGTGTCTGACATGAACTCAGAGGTCTGTCATTTGATACCTAAATAAACCAATCTCCTAATTCTCTATCACATCTAAATAACTTTAAAATATAAATAGTATACTTTATATATATTTTATAAATATAAAAAAGAAGTGCAGATTTGAAGTTGATAATAATCAAAGAAATAGCTCAAATCTTTGTTCACTGCTAAGTCAAAGCTTGACCGTAGTTTTACGGTCAAGCTTTGACTGTCACCATCGTATCCCAGTCTCCCCAGTTTCCATGAATTTGTTATAAACAATACCACTGACAGTTAGGAGTTTCCATGTACTTCACAGATTAATTTATTATTAATTAATCCGTTTTCTTTCTTGAAAAGTACATTGACATTTTTATCAGATATTCTTCAGACATTCACAAATTAATTATACATCTTTTTCTTTTAGTTTGCGTTTTACTAAAGTCTAAAGTCTTGCTTTTGGAAAATTACTAACCCTTAATTGTTGGAGAAGTTTTAACAAACCTTTATCTATTCCAGGTTTAACTCTTAGATAAAGTTGAACCAAATCTCTGTGCAGTTTTATAACCAAAAAAGAGAACCTTATGTTACCCAGGGGAATCCATTCAAACTTGGAGACACAAATGCCCTTTAGGTCCAAGGCCAAATTCAGATGGTCAGAGGACACTTTGCCCTTTTAACGTCTGACCCTGACGCACACACACACACAGCAGAATACTTTCCTCCTGTATACTTAGTCCTGGCTGTTTGTTTCCCTCCTCTGAACTATACCACCTCAGGACATGCTTTATATCCACTTTATGTGGAAAAAAAACACCACATTGTACACAAATCACTTCCAAGCAGAGCAGTAAATCTACGTTACAGTCAAAACTGTTATTTTAGACCTCTTTTGTATACACAGGGAACTAAAGAGAACCTACAATTGCTTCTTACTTACTGGAAAACCCCAGGGCGTCGCTCCCGGGCCTCATGAAGGAGCCAAAGTCCTCAGTGAACAGTCCCCGGCTTTTCTCCATGTACGGGTTACCAGAGGACGAGGAGGAGGATGATGATGAGGAGGAGGAAGTCTGGTGGAAACTACGCTCCGATCGATAAGCAGAAGAGTTGGTCACACTCATGGATGGATGTGAGTGTAGGGTAAAGCAGAGGAGGAGAGTAGAAGGAGAGAGGAGGGAGGTACAGAGAGGTGGTGTGCTGGGTAGATGCTACTCTTTTTTTAAACTGTCTGTTTTTCCCCCTGTGTTTAGGTACTTGTGTTCTTTAACACTATAGGTCCCCAGCCTTTATATATACCGTTCGCTCCCATGTGTAGTTGGGAGGTGTGTCACAGCTCATGCGGAAAGAGTACAGCGTTCTATATTTATCCTGAAACGTACAGAGAGAGAGGGAGAGAGGGGTCGGTGGTTGGAAAACTTGTGGTCATTGAAGGGCCCAGAGGTGAGAGAGTGGGATTTGATAGAGAGAGCTGGAGAGAGACAGTGCAGGAGGGGTGGATGACGGGGTGGAGGGAAGGCAACAGTTGTCATTCCAGACACATCATCCCTGAAATATCTTCCCTCCCCTCTCTATAATTCTCCCACTCCCACTAATTCTCCCTTTGCGCCATCTGTCTGTTTGTTTTGCAGTTTTTTGTTTTTTTTTTTAATATTCCGTGCCACGTCTTTGTGCTGACATCAGAACATCACAGGGTTCTGCCACGGTTCTTAAATGACATAATGTCCCGTGTTTCCACCAGATGGCTTTTGTCTCATTGCATTTTTATTTCTCTGCTGATTCATTAATTCACTTACTGTGAGCATGAGCAGCATTACGATGAAATGAGTTGGGCAGAATATGCTATATTCTCAAACTGAGCCATAGAGGGCGTTAAACAGTGACAAAAAAAATCATCCTTCTTATCTGAGAGTAAACACCAAATAAAGATGGTGGAAGGAATGTGCTTGAAAACAAAGCCTCAGCGAGAGAGGGGGTCTTAGTGGTGACATTGCTTTGTGGCTATAAATATCTGCATGGGAACTGAAGGCCGTCACCTCAGTGTGTTGTCCTGATACCTAATCCATTCAGCTACATGTATGGACCATGTCAGTGCTGAGTCATGAGGGGGCTGTCTGTAATCTACAGATGACTACACTCAAGTGGTGAATTCTGTGTGCCACAGTCTAAGTGGCCGACTCTGAACGTTTGAAGGCTGAAGCCACAGTTATAAAAGCCTCCAAAAACCTGTGTTCATCTGCTCTTATCAGTGTTGGGCTCAAAGTTCCTGATGAAGGTCTAAATTCAGCGCAGCAACTCACCAGCTCACTGCCTGGAAGTGAACACAGACTCCTCCCCTCCCTGGATACAGCAGTAAAAAAAACCAATATGGTTAAACTGCTCTGAGATTTTAAACAACTGATCAGAGACAATTTTTAACTTAGCTGTCAGAACGAGGGTCGATGCCAACATTTATCCCTGATAAAGGACTTAACCACGATTCATTTTTGTGACCATTCTTTCACATTATGTAAACCGACTTCTAACCTTTTTTAACTTAAAACCATGACTTGCAAAATCTGTTAGCATACAAACACCCAAAACTCCAGAAATCAACCAGTTGTCTATTGGAATGGCATATTAACATTGTGGTGCAGTTGTCTCAAAAGTCCACCCTATGACACTAATGACATTGAGTCACCTCTACACACACACACACACACAGACACACACACACACACACAGCAGTCTGTGTATTACATAATGCAGCAGACAGATGAATAAATTCCACAGCTGCTGCTTATCACTGTATGTCTGCCTTCAATGCAAATGTCCATCATCTGGTGCCTGGGAACAACAGGACCCTGAGACTTGGAGCACAGGACTGTTATTATAATGTATGGTCACATTTGCCCATGCAAAATGTTGTTTATTATTCATTATTATTCAGATCAGATGGAGCTAGAAACTTTTTACATACATAGGGTTCACTCAATTTAAAAGGTTCCCTTTTAAGTTTGTAGACAAAGTTTGCTCCGATTTAGAAATCCTGACAAAGAAATTATGATAAAAAAAAGCTGTAAGAAAGAAAAGAAGTGCTGTAACAAGTTTCAGTGATTAAGGTCACTCCACTCTTAACATGGAACATAGAATGCTACATCTTACTTTCTCTGTTCCAGGTCAGTGTTTTCTTTCTGTAATCCGTCCCTAACGAAGCGCTGCCTGCAGCCTTACTGATGATTTATAATCTTTTGATCCAAAAATGCTAATAGATTTCGTGACCTTGGCAATGTCAACATACAAAACTAAATTTCGTATCACCTTCCCTGGTGCATATGACAATAAAGAGATTCTGATTCTGATTCTGAATGTCACGGTATTTGACTATTTAATAAAGCTTTTTCTCAGAGACATCTCTGTGGTAGATTATCGTTTCAGTGACTGACACAATTGTTTCAGAAAGGAAAAGAAAATTAACCTCATCTGGCTTGTTTTGCGTCAGTGTGTGTGGTTGCCACGGAAACTACATTTGTACAGACTGAGAGGAGCAGTCTGCACGTGTGTACGTTACCACAATCTATATGTGTGTACGTGTGTGTTGGACTAATGCTCACAGCCAGTAGATTTCCAATGTCTAAACGCCCGCACGTGCACCGGAGCTCTGGCTCAGGTCCAACAGCCCGACAGGCGTTCATAATCAAAGTCAAAGCGCAGGCTTCGGTCGGAGAAGTCTCAATATGTTCACACGCACAGCTGGGTTGAGGCAAGAGTTGGGTTTAGGAAAAATAACCTTCACTGGGATTTATGGTTTCTCTCTCTCTTATTAGCAAAAAGACAATTATTTCAATATTATTGGATTATTTTTGCTCACTTTTGGCAACGTTTTCTCTATTAAGATTTTGTTTTCTTTTAGCCCATATTTTAGCCATGGTATTCTAGCTAACCATAGGTAGTTATTAATAACTACATGAGCTTATAACTAACTTTTAGCTGTTGTTGCCATTTTGTTGCAACTTTGTTTACCTTTAGTTTTCTTTTTGTAAATTATTTTTTCACTATATTTTAGCTACGCCACTGAGTGTCTTAGCTAATATTTATCTGGTTCTGGTTTTACCAATGTATTTATTTTGTGTCCTACTTTAATTTTACATTGTCCAGCTTTGAGCAAATATGCAAGATGGCAGTTAGTAATAGCTTTAGGAAAAAAAGCCAGATGCTAAAATTTAGAAAAAATTAAAAATTAAAAACACGACAAATGCAGTGTATACATGTACAGCCAAATTCTATTCATAAGGATATAAGAACAGGAGCAGCAGGTGTTTTTAATGGAATGTTTTCGCAAAGCAGAAATGAAGGTCACTTTCAAAAAGTTAATATTAGCTACCCCTTCGACCGTGACTTCGCCATCACTTTCATATGCTAATACCTGAACTGAGGTCATCTACCAAATCACCTGCACATATAAACCCACACAGCTTCAAGGGTGAGTCTCTTTGTAGGCGAGCTGTTGTTAGAAAGACTTTTGTTTGGTAATAAATTATTTTCTAACCTTTTGTTTTCGCAGTAATTGTTTGGAGTCTACTTCGAAAGTAACTGCACGCTTACAGAAGCAGCAGGAGATCGTGGACGAGACTCCTGGGATGGAAATGGTCGGAGAAGAGCGAGAAAATCAATATGAGACCTCCCATTATAAGAGTTCTCTGATTTCTGATCCATGGAAACCATGCAGACGGACAAGAGCTGTTGTCAAAGGTCAGGCTGACAATCAACTGAGTCAATATCTCATACACAGAGAGTTCATCTGCTGCAGGTTACCATAGCTTTAGACCTCACTTCTACTTATACCTGCAACTTCGTACTCTTTGTACGGTAGAATACAGACGACGTCACACATCCTTAGACTATATAACAGCCATATTTACATTACTACAGTGTTTACCACCAAAGAAAAGGCTGTCATTGACAATCCTGTTTTGTTTTTTTTGCAGTGCTTTCAAACTCTGATTGACTAAATGTTCTCCTCAAAGCCAATGCTCCCGTCAGACTGACAAGTGTTTTTCATTATGTTTGTAACCATTGAGGGTCACATGGCTGTAGAAAGTCAATGTGGTTCAGAAAATTAGTCTGATTTTTGGTCCAGACTGATTTATTTGATGCGCAGGAGGAAAGGCAGGGGAAGGTAAAAGGAACACAATAACAATGGCCGGAACATTAACGACTAAAAGTTCAATGTTTTCTCCTAAATTTCACAGAATCAATTAAACTAATCCAGATAGTGTATTCTGCTGAGATCTGTTGTTCTGGGAACAATAATTACTTCTCAAAATCAATTTTCTATAGAAGCCATTGTGTTCTATAACCTGCAGTGATGAAACATTATAATTAAGCCTGTGATGAGTCAGTGACCACCGCTGCTGGAGAGTCTTATCTAGTCATAATGGCCGGTCATTATCAAATTAAGATAATGGACAGTAATAAAACCTGCAGTATTTGCTATTTTTTCTCGTTCTTATCGTTTTTATGTTTAAGCATTTATTTAAATCTGCCTGAGGTTGAACAAATGGCAAATGTAATTAGAATAGATAAAGAATAATGAACTCATGTTGTGTCCACAGAGTGTCTGCTGAAACTGAGCTGCTGTCTGGGAGCAGTGTGTGGGATGCACTGGTACGGCTACGCTGCTCTGGGCATTGTTATGGCCTTCATCAGCTTCTTCATGGACCTGAGTGTAACAAAGCTGCTTAGAGGTAACTAACACACACACACACACACACACACACACACACACACACACACAGGGCAGAGATAATTACCTTACTGTCTCTTACATCTCATATTAAAGCGCACCAGTGGCTTTATGTGAATCTGGAGGGCAACAACGTGCTGCAGTTTTTCTGTTGGACTCTTTACCCAGCATGCCTCTGTGCTGTTGGATCATTGTTCTCACAAAACATCTCTCCCTTCTCCACAGGTCAGTCACACACTAAACTTAGTTTCACCACACCAATGCTGTGTGATTTTGAAAATTTCTGATATCAAATGTGTCTACCCAACAGCCTTTGCTAGCATTGTTAAATTTTCTCTATGCTTGGCTAACTCTTGGCTAGAGTTACTTTAGAGTTACTACAACATTTTTGGTTTTATTTTAGCTTAAAATCAGTTTTTCAGAATGAATGATTTCTAAGCTCATTTTTGGATAATAATCTTTAAAGTTAAAAGATATAACATATGGGTATAGCTCAAGATTAAAGTTTACCTTAGTCAATTAGCTAAATCTAAGCAATACTTGCCAAGTTTTTTTTTTCAATTTTTGCTATTTTGACCTAAATTCTCTGGTCTTATTTTTAGCTTTAATTTCTAATATAAATTATGGAAAGCTATATTTGATGTTAGGGACAGAACATTGGGATGTCAGTAAAATATCCTGGTTTAAGATAGATAGATTGATGGATGGATGGATGGATGGATAGATAGTAGAATTATTTACATAATGCTACATTTCTATCTATATATTTTAAATACATGACATTTATACCCAAGAATACATTTCTTGTGTAAAACGTGAATAAACAGACTTTTTTCTTCCTGTTTAATCTCAGTTTTCTTACGTGTATATTCCTTTATTTTTTTATCAAACATAAAGGGCATGAAGAAGAAGCCGAGTACAGCTTTACCTTTAAAATGCAATGTGTTTTGTAGGAGCTGTTGGGACACATTCAAAGTTATCGGGGATTATATCTGTCTGGAGGAGACCTTATGAAATAAGATGTGGCTGCAAGAGGCAGGGATGTCTATACTGCTTATTTTTATGCTGGTGTGGAGGAAAACATATTGGATATACATGGAAGACAGCTCTAAAAAAGCTTATAAACTGTATTTATATATTTCTAATTAAAACATAATTTACTGTGAATTTGTCCACACAACAACAATAGTCTCAATCCAACCTAAACTTCACATTTGGAGCTGTTCTTCACCTGCCGATTATAACTTTCTGTCCTCCAACTGACCTCCATCCAATTATGGCGAAATTATTCCTACATGTTCAACTGTGAATCATTTAAATTGCACCATTTGATTGCTGCAGCACCTCTGAGCTTTTTAAAAGTCTCGTTCTGTCCATTTCTCCTCAGGCTCGGGAATACCAGAAGTGCGAACCATGCTGGTTGGCATCCAAATGTCTCATTACTTGTCCCTCACTAATATGTTTACCAAGTTTTTGGGCCTTATCTGTACTCTGGCAGCTGGCAGCACTGTTTTTCTGGGCAAAGTGGTGAGAGATGTCTCTGATTATTAGTTTGTCTTACAGAATATCTGTGACCGTCCATTCACATTTTACCTTAAATTTTCCCTTCATTGTCCTGATTCATATGCTGACGTCAGGGTCCGTTTGTTCATCTGTCCACCATGGTGGGAGAATATCTGAGTAATCTGTGCTCCCTGGTGCAAAACACAAAGAAGGTCAAACCACAGGTGATACAAAAGGTCAGTATTGTTGTAGTTGCATAGAAAGTTTACTTCTGTCACAGATATTTTAGTTGTAACAAAAGGTATTTTGTCTTATGCCGATACCTCGAAGTCGTCACACGTCCTGTCTTTTTCGACTTGTTGTTTTAAGCAGTTAAACTAAAATAAATTTAATTAAGTTACATAATTAATCTCAGTTACTACCTATTTGTCCTAAAGTTCAAAGTGAAATAAGTAACTTGAATCTTTTTAAAAATATTGTTAATCATCTTCTTCAAGTTGTCCCTTTACAGGCTAATTGTGATAGACACTGTGTTCTGCCCTCTTGTGGCCATGGGTAGAAGAGCAAAACTATGACTAATGAGAAAACACAGTCAAGAATGTACCTAGTAGTATTTACTACTTTGTTTGACAAAAACAAAATAAACCATGACGATCCCTTGTTTTCCACCTTTTAGGACAAAGCAGCCAAAGAAATGATGGTTGTATCTGCTGCGGTCGGAGTAGCCGGATGTTTTGGAGCTCCCATCTCTGGTGACAAACTCACAGTGCACTATTCCTCCTCTTGTAGACTTTTCTTCCACACCCTCTCCTCCATTCTATTCATTTGTTCATACAGTATTTTATGCTCATCTTTCAGCTCAGTATCTTACAGAAATAAATTGTCAAAAGCCTTGGAAAAATGAAATTATCCCTGGGAATTTCTTCCTTCATATCCGGCCACTCACTCTGCAGCGACCACTCACCTTTTTTCTGTTATCTGTTTCTCTCCTTCACCTTTTCTCCTGTAGGGGTGTTGTTTAGCGTGGAGGTGATGTGCTCGCACTTTGCTGTGAAGCATTACGGTCCTTGTTTCCTCGCCGCTGCCTGTGGGGCTCTGACCTTCTGCCTCTTCACAGTGTGGAGCGGAGATGAGGGTAATGGAGGGCACGATCAGCACTTGCCACACCATTATGCCCCACGGGAGACGCACTAACAAGTTGACTGGAAAGAGAGACACAAACCACATATTGTCTAAAATCCAAGACTTAAAACAAGAAGCTGTAGAAGCGTGCACGTCATAGATGAAATAGGTCAGTTTAAATCACACCTCTGTTGTTCAAGGTCGCTGAAGGCTATAATCCATCCCACTCTCTAATCCTCTTCGGGCTAGTGATGGAGTGGGAGGCAATCCCAGCAGTCATTGTGCAGGGCAGAGTGGACTTCAGTTCATCACACACATTTAGACACAAACAACTTTTTATCTCCACATTCAAAACAGCAGTCAATTTAAAGAGCCCTATTGACCAATGTCCAATCTGCATATAAAACTGTTTGCAAAGGAATCTCCATCTGCTCCCAGAGAGAAATCTAGAGGGAAGATCAGGCAAACTTATACTTACTTACTTCGTGGATACAGAAATCCTGATTGAAGGCTGTTTTCTCCTATGTCTTGGTCTGAACAGGCAACAGGACCTCACAAAAAGTGACTAAAGCAAAAAAGGTGTCTGATTAGATGCCTGACTAGATGTTCCTCAAAACAATTAAGTAAAGATTAACAATGACGTCTCATAAAAAACAGTTAATGTTGCATAGCAACAAGTGTTTTTTATTGGACAATATTAATAATGTCTTCTATAGCTTCTCAGTACATTCTACACTGAAATAAATCCCATGATAACAACTTGGACTGGATCAAAGCGTTTGAAATCTCAATATAATGAATTGATGGATGATTGGATTTAAAACAGCTCTGGGATGTAGTGGAAGATAACTTCATTTTCTTCTGTTCCCTCAGAGACTCTTCAGCCATTGTTCAAAACTAATTTCCCTGCTGCTTTACCTTTTTACCCACTGGAGATTCTTCTGTTTGCTTCTCTCGGGTGAGTTCAGTTTTTGACTGCATTTGCATGACCTTCTTTCTGTCTGTCCTGCAGATGAGAAGTGAGATTTAGTATTTATTGCCCTGGACAGACCTACTGTGTGTTGATATGTTGGCTTTTGTATTTTATTAATCCAATTATTTTCCTCCTCATGATTTCCAACAATCTAATGACTTCCAGCAGCCCGTTGCTCCCTGGGTTAAACTAAGCCTCTCATCTCTCATTGTGGATTCTGTTGGCTCTCTGTTTGAAAATAGGCTGCTGTGCGGAGCCGTGAGCTGCTGCTACCTCTTCTGCCATCGCTGGATGCTGCAATTTACCAAAACAAAAGAAGTCTTCATTAAGATGCTGACGACAGAGTGAGAGCTCAATAGTACCACACTGAAAGTCGGATTGTGATGAGTCACTGGCTGTGTGTGTCGGAGGAGAGCTTTTCATCATTTATGGGCCAGTGCTGCAAAATGTCCATCTGCTTGACAAGGAGGAACATACTGTATGACGATTAGATAAAAGCAAATTAATCTAATGTTTATTTAACTGCTGCACAGTATATAAATGGTTTTAGGAGGAGGTTGTGATTAAAGGTATTTAACAAGTATTCAGTGTAGGGTGGTCAGTATATTTAATCCTGTTTTAAACGAGGTTAAGGTTGGGATTCACTAAATATGCAGAAGGAAAATGTACATTTGAAAAAAAAATGGAAGAATGATTGAAAGTTGTGTCTGCAGGAAGTGTCTTTACTCTGGCTTGGTGGTCTTCCTCCTGGCGTCGGTGACATTCCCTCACTCTGCTGGTCAATACATGGCTTC
>NC_024316.1:7134290-7142158 GCF_000523025.1 Cynoglossus semilaevis | reverse complement strand
GTAAAACCGATGTTAAACACGTTATATAATTTCATTGTCACATTTACCTTCTTTTCCCTTGTCCCCAAACACTGTGTTCCTTCACTTCATTGAAATCTGAACTCTGTCACATCTCTGCTGTCATATTGGATTTTGAAGTACAAGAATCCTTCATGTTGATCTTCACAGTACACCATGAAGCAGCTCCTGACCTCCTTATTGGACAGCAGCTCATGGAGCTCTCACATCCATAATACCTCAGTGCCGCTGGAGCCTGACACTCTGTCGGAGTGGAACTCATCAGGGAGACCCGTCTACTTGTCTCTGGTTTTCTTTCTGTTCATGAAGGTACAGAAAATAAGTCTTAGTATCTGTGAGAACCTTTACCCAGAATCCTCAGGGACATATGCAGCCAACCAGGCATCGTCAACAGTTTTTTTGCCAATCAAATTACAAATGTCTTAATCACAGATGTATTTTGTATTTACATTTCCTAAAAAGAAGACAGTGGAATAGGAAACTGGATGTGTGATCATCTCCACTTCAGCCTGCTCTCAGACTGACACTGACTCATGTTGCTGCTAAAGCTGTTCAGAGATTCAGAGATTTGACTGTTGGTTGTGCTGTTGTTGTTTTTGTTGTTGTTGTTGTTGTGTCTGAGATGTGGATGTTGGTGCTGGCCTGCACTCTGCCTGTTCCAGCTGGATACTTCATGCCAGTCTTTGTCTACGGTGAGTGAAGGAAAAGGCTGAAGGATGTTGGTATTTTATAGAATAAGTGAATGACTGGAATTCTAATTCAGGAAAGGCTGTGTTGGCTTCACAACAGCCAGCTGCAGCACAGTTTGGAAACTGGAAATGTGCTGGAAACGTCCAAACATTTTTTTATGAATTTATATTAATAATTTAGTTTAAATGTGGTCTAACTGAAAACCCCCTACATGAGTTTTCATCAGTTTATTTCTGTTTTTATTCATCATTATGAATTGGATAGACAAGTTGAAAATAGAAACCCGGAATTTGCCATATGAAAAAGAGGAAACATGGGCAATGTGAACAATAGATCCAACATATATTGGTTGATAGGACAATGATCTGGGAAATACTAGTCTAAAAGATAAGATCATTTGAGTAAATGGGTACTTTAAGTAACAAAAATTATTAACAAATAACTTGAAATTAGTTACTCACATTATTCAAATCCCCACAGAAAAATAATCATTAATTTATACAGAGCCTGTCTGAATGCCATGGTTAGAAGCAGCGCCACATTATGTGGGTGTGTTAAGTTAAACGCCTTTAAACCTATATGTGTGTTTAATTTTTGTTTTCAGGAGCAGTGTTGGGTCGTTTACATGGAGAACTTGCAGCTTATTTGTTTTCAGGAGGAGGAATGTCCTTCAATCCTGGAGGCTACGCACTGGCCGGTAATATATATATATATATATATATATAATAGTTCTACCTGGAATTACCTCTGTAAATGATCTGTGGTTGAGGCTGCACTGAATAATGTATCATCTTTTATCATCTAATCAAACAGATTTATTCATCCGCACTCGACCCTGATTATAAAAGTTTGTCTTGACTTTAAATTATCATCTCACCAAGAGAAACATTTAATACTCTGGTTTTAGGGCAAAAATTAACCTGTGTAAACCACAGTGGGTTAATTATAGGTTAAATCTAATTTCACACTGAACACTGACAGCCAGCACTGCCCTCAGTCATGTTTGTACATTTCAGTTCAGTATTTAACATTTGTTATGACCTGTAAATATCTGTTCATGTCCATTATAGAAGATGCTGTATATATTGTATTTTATTATTGTTTTATTGTGTTTCTGCTTCATATTTTGTTTTGTTATTTTGTAACTTTCTACAATGTTCAATTTCTATGACAGTATCCCTGGTAAATCCTTGGTATCCCTAGTAACAAAGATATTTGCATTTGACTTTGTGTTTTTCTGTGTAAAAGGTGCAGCTGCCTTTTCTGGAGCTGTGACTCACACCATGTCTCCTGCTCTCCTGGCCATTGAGCTGACCGGTCAGTTCGCTCATGCTCTACCAGTTCTCCTCTCCACACTACTGGCCAACGCTGTGTCTCGCTCTGGCCAACGTCCATCCTTCTATGATGCCATCTCCATCAGCAAGAAGCTTCCTCATCTGCCATCAATGAAGAAAGTATATCCACAGTAAGCTAAAAATATATATAAATTCAGTATACTTCAAAGAAAATGTTCTGCTTTTTCAATGAACAGCACATCCATTTGATTTTCAAGCTTTTGAGTTTTCAAATGACTGATGTTTTTCATGATCAAATGTTTTTCTCTGAACACACAGTCTGTCCCAGTAATGATGATGATGTGAAAATACTTATTTATTCTGCTCTTTGTGTCACAACTACCTGTAATTGAAGTACAGCAGTCTCTGGGAACAGACAGTTCCACTCACACTATCACTGCAGATGGACGAAATGCTGGATTTGGTTGATGTGTTTAAGAACAAACAAAACACCTAATCCACAAGCCAAACAATGTCTGAGTCACTCTGAATGACCAAGAACCCAGTGAACCATCTGCACATCCAGTATTTTCAATTTGTGCTCCATGGGAACCAAAACACTGCTTACTGTTACACAATTAGACAGAAAACCCCCAACACATAGACATTACTGTGTGGATATCTGTGACCTGAGTGAACCCATACTGACACCCTGAGGTACGCCTTCTCTAACACATTCATCTGCCTTTCTTTATGTAATGAAATTATCTAGGAGACACAATAACCACGCTGCCGTTTTGTTCCATTTGTACCGCCTGTCCTTATATAACAGAGAGACGTTAAATGTTAATGTTAATAATCATTTGACTGTGTTTGTTATTGACATGAAACAAAACAGTCATATAAACTCAGGAACACGAGAAAAATGATCTTCCAATATACCATTGATTTTTTTTTAAATGTATAACTCATGCATGAAAGGAAACAACAGAGTGTAACATACTGTAGTACAGAGACTGAACTGAGGAAGAGGCAGAAAGACCTAAAAATCCACTGGAGCTAAATACATTAGGAACATGTGGTGAAAAGGTGGCTCACCCCAGGGCTGCTGAGACGGTCCAGTGGGACAGTAATGCACCAAAGACGGAGAGACGACTAGAGAAGGAACACAAGTGGAAACACTTTAAAACAAAATAGAAAACAGACCGAAACAAATCCTGCAGAAAACTGTTTACATGACGGAACATTTGCAACGTGGGTGAAAATATTCGGACTATTGTGACCTGAGAATGTTTGTCTTTGACTGTGAGTCACTTTGAACAATTACACAGAGAGACGTCATTTGACTTTTGTCGACAGCTTTTGGAAGAAGTCTGGTTTAATTTTATTGTCTTTCACTGTCGGCCATGACTGAACTAAATCATCATCGCACACAGCACTCAGACGGAGACGTTTTTCAAGTGTCTCTGAATCTCAGAGCCATCATGTCACTTCTGTCTGAGTGCAGGACATTTTAAACTACTTTTCTAAAATTGAACTAGAGCATCAACTGAACTTTCTGAGTGTTATATGACTAATATTAACCTTGAGCTGAGTTACTTACTTACAGTTCCTGGAACTTCTGGACCAAGAACTTCAATAGTCCTAACCTATAATGTCATATTATTTAACAGAGTGCTTAGTTTTTTTTACAAGTTCAAGTGCAAATTCATGTGATGTGGAAATGTCATTTTTAAAACATTTATCTAGTGATTGACCCAGTAGCATTAACCTCCAAAAAAATGTTAATTTAACTATAGTGTGTACAACGATAGCCTTGGTTATTTTAATGAATCTTGCTGCCCTCTGCTTATATTTTCTCATTTTATTTTTTTTGTAAAACAGAGAATTGAGATGAGTGAAATGGAGGGTGGAAGATTTAGTTAGAACTTCTGCCTTACAGAAACATCATTCCTTCTCTGTTTAAATCTCAGGTTTACTGTATGCTTGTAAACTTACCAATATGTACACCGGCCTCGCCACAAGGACTGCTGGGACTGACTCCAACTTCCACTATCAACCTGATGCAGTAAAAGAGTAAAGAATATAAATGTAAATGCCACAGTATTGTCAAAGGTGTACAGCCTAACTGCTGAGCGCCTAAGTACCCAGTGCAGCCTTCCCTTTGGTCCTCAGGAGAGGTTGTGTGGCAGAATGTTCTGTTGGTTTTATAAACACCAACACGGATTTGATGCCAAATTTACTTTTGTTCTCAAATTGTTTCACACAACTTGTTTTTTCTGTTGCAGGCTTCCCTTAGTGGAAATTGGACAGTTTCTAGGATCAAAACAAATTCAGCTTCAGAAAACTGCTGGACTTGAGGAGATTCAACATGTTGTCAACAGCAGCAGTGACACACAGTACCCTGTGGTGGACACACATGGTGGGTAGACAAGCTTCTTACACCACTTTATTGACATTATGTCTCAGTTATCCAACAAAATGTGAGACATCCGTCCTATGAACTATGACCAAAACTCTGCAAAGATGTATGTAAGATTTTTAGATTCTGTCCCTAAAGATCCCACGCTGAAGAGGACGGATTACAGGAGAAATCATGAAAAATTGTTACTGTTACAAAAGCAGCATCGATTCAGGGCTGTGAAAGCTCCTGAATGGAGAGCTGACGATTGTGAGAAAAAAAGTTAATCGGCCACCTGAGCCTTTCAGCAGCAATCACATGGACAAATCTTCAGTTTGCTACAGCACACACACACACACACACACACACACACACACGCACACAAACTCTAGCATGGAGTGCGACAACGAAAATTGATTTTTCTTTCTTATCTCCTATTGAAGAGTCACAGATTTTTCTGGGCTTCGTGCATCGGTCTGAGCTGCTGATTTTCCTGAGTGGCTGTGAGACTGAGGTAAATGCCTGGACAGGGTTCAGATTTACCCAGGGATTTAACTGTCTGACACTGTTTGAAAGGCAGGCAGTGATGTTCAAACAATGTTTGACACTGACTGACTGACTGACTGCAGAGCCGAAGAAGAAAACATAGACAGGAAATGCATCATGTAAATGATAATGTAATGACAGCACACATTCATCCTGAAGGTTTGTGCGGTCGAGGAACTCTCACACAGATTTATGAGACTGTGTTACCAGTAACACTGATATGTATTATTTCATACTAAAGAACTGAAACTAAATATTTTTATTTTCTCACTCAGACTGTGGAGAAACATCTAGATGACATCTGCTGCATCCATCCATCCTCTGTTCTGTTATCTCCTCACAGCACAGTTCAGGAGGTACGGTGATAGAACCATGGAACCATGTCTATGAGATTGAAGTAAACAGAACTAACAGCCTTTTTATTAATTTTCTGGTCTATTATAAATTCTTATACTTGAGAGACACCGAATACTTAAACCACTGGCATCACTACTCTGTCCATTATGTCCATATTATTATTATTACTCTGTCCAACCATAACCCTAACATATTAATATTAATTAAAAGTAATTATAATTATTAATTATAATAACACACGTGAGAAAGGCAAAAAGATCCAAGACAAATGATTGAATATCTAAATCATGTTGAGACGACTCTCTCAGGCTTAGTTTCATCAATATAGTTTTATCACGTGTGATGTTTATTGTGATCAGGTTTTTCAAGCCTCAAACATGGACAATTTTCAATTATTCATAGCCAATATCTCAATTGTACCTCTATTTGATTGAACCTTTTTTCATTTTGCAAATGATATGTAAATAAACAACTAGAAAATGTGTTTTCCTGTCACTACAGACCTACAGGTTACTGAGTCTAGCTGGAGAACACACACTGTTTGTCACAGACAGAGGGCGTTTGGTCGGCACGATCACCTGGACAGAGGTAATGGTTATTTCAACAGGACAGTTCACGGTTGTAAATTAAGTCCGATGTACTGCATCCAAAACTCTCTTGCAACAATGTCTTATAAAAACAGCAATTCTACATCATAACTATTGATTTTCTGGTCGGTGAATGTGATATGTTATGATCTTGGTGCTGCAATTTAGATTTATCCAAAACTTTGTAGCTTAGTATGTTCTTAACTAAAAAAGATGTTTACTCCTGACAAATGCAAAAAAATGTTTACAAAATAGCCTCATTATAAACAGGTGTGACGATAAAGCTGTAAACAAATCACTGACAAGATGCAAAAACTGTAGCATAATCAGTGCTGATTGTGTTTCAGCACCTCAGCTAAAAACCATCCATTACTTCCAATGTGTACGGCACTTTCAAAGTCTCACATGTGGAATGTTATCAGATATTTTGATCATGCTGCAGGATTCTGTCCATAGTTCCCGATGAATTTTTGTCTCTCTCTGCTTTTTGAACTTAACTGACCAGATTTAATATAATGCAGCGAGTTAAAATGACAACTCACATATCTCCATTTCTCATTCTTTCCTGCAGATGAAGAGAATATTTGAGGCCTTCACCTCAGAGACCTGAGCAGTGACACAGAGGAAATCTCCTCACCTTATTCCAAACATGAACACGTCCATCTCTGTCTGATTAGCTCGTCACATACTTCCCTCTCTAATTATTTATTTCCCATAATGTCTTCAGTCTCCAGGCCTAACAGCATTTACACACAGACAAAACTGTAATTAGCTGCAGGACCTTATCTCACCTCAGCTCATTGTCCTGGCTTTTATTAAAACATGAACACTGTGTCTCCGCCGGATAAACGCAATGTTGTGTCAGAGCTGTAATAAAGCAGTGTCTACGGCCAATGAGGACCAAACAAAAAACTAATTTAATACAGCGGCACAACAGTTGATCTGATATCTGCTATTTGTGACTTACTGCACTAATAAACATGTACATGTGCTTCTCCAGTGTTACAACAGAATGATGCAAATAAAGTAACAATTCTATAACATGTACCGTAGTGAATTAACAAAATTGTTTCTTAAAATAAAAAATTGAAATCTGTAATGTTTTAATTTTATGTTTTTCTTGAAAAAGAAAAAGCAAACGGAACTAAAAATGTACCAAGACTTTGTAAAAACGGGTAAACAATAAAAAAGTACAAACCAGTTAAAACCATTATTTTCGAAAGCCAAGTATAACTCACTCAACTAAAAAAATTAAAGTTAAAAAAATCTACATAAGGCTATTTTGCAAAAAATTGAATGTGTTTAAAATGTCAAATATATCCTCTGTGGCAGAATCGCTCCTGTTTGCAGTAAATTTCCTGTGCACTTATTGTGAAAACCCTCTGTGTGAACCAGTGCTATAAAGAACAGTGTGACGGGTAACATTAACACCTACATTCTCAAACCACGTCTTAGTCTCATATTTGCAGAATGTTAGCAGAAAATCACAGCAAACATTTGCTGTCGACACATACCTCCTCCTCCTGTCTCCTCCTTCCTTCTTTTCCTGCTCTGCTGCTCCTGCACACGTCACCTTCAGACAGAAACAGTGTATAAAATATGTTGAACATTTTCTCCATCTAGATGTCTAAAAACTCTAGTAGTAAAATTCTGCATTTCTCAGTGTAAAATAGACTTGAATCAAGTACTTCAAAGTCAAAGTCAAAAAAGGAAACAAAGTTCTTCTTTTTGTACTGCACAAAATTACGTTTTATAAGAAGATATTTACACCAGTGTCGTTGGACTTTTCACAGTTC
Organism: Cynoglossus semilaevis; assembly: GCF_000523025.1. Lineage (NCBI taxonomy): Eukaryota > Metazoa > Chordata > Actinopteri > Pleuronectiformes > Cynoglossidae > Cynoglossus > Cynoglossus semilaevis. The sequence goes on along the minus strand of NC_024316.1, from coordinate 7,134,489 downwards.
TGTTCCACATCATGTAATTGAATTGAAAAATACAACAGTAGAACTATACACATTCACAAAGGTATAACCTCGACCACAGAGAACACTCTCTGTCTACACAACTGTGGACCAAACATTTAATATTGTTCTTTTTCTTGAACCTTTTCACTACTTTCTGCAGATTTGTGATAGAAACCTGTCTCTGCTGGTGCTTGACTCA
>NC_024316.1:7095390-7134200 GCF_000523025.1 Cynoglossus semilaevis | reverse complement strand
CCGGGGGCGGCGGCTGCCTCTGTGTTTCTGTCCGTAAAGGCTTGGTCTTTGTCCTGCTGTGCAGCCAATGTGTGGGGCATGGAGTCCAGCAGTGACACCGGGACCAAGTTTGTGGGTCTGCTGATGCCATAGGTCTGTGTGTGAAGGCTGTACAGATGCTGGGGGATGCCAATGCTGCCACCGTCCAGCAGGAACTGGGACAAGAAGTGAGTCTGTGCTGCTGCTGATGAGAGGGAGGAGGAAGAAGAACAGTCAGTCACATGGTCCATTCATGGTCTACTGCTAGTAATACTAATTAACTATTGATTACGTTTTGGTCTAAATTTTAAGGTCAGTTAACCTTCTCTTGGTGCTTACATCCAAGCTTTTTCATTTTGTTTATCAGACTAACCTTGTAAGCTGCTGCAAGGTTGCTCAGTAATGCTGTCGTTCATTGACCAAATGTTCATGGAGGCTTCGGCCAGAGCGAACTGCTCTGCTACACCTGCCAGACCACAGAACACATTACACTGTGCTTTTCTCAGAAGCAGAACTCGCTGTTGTTTTTCACCACCATGAAAAATAGAGGTTTATTCAATAAGTGCATCAGATTTGAGTCACAGTGCGTGGACATCTGAGGGGATATGGATTGGTTTTTTTTGGTGCCATTCCCTGTGCAGAAACCAATTGAATAAAACAATGCCTGCAGGGGGTTGAGCATCACTTTATCTCCAGTGACCACGTGTCCTGTTTATCCAAGTGGATTCTGGTCCTTCGTTCTCACCTGCAGCGAAGCGAGCCTCCTTGATTTCATCCGTCATTTGTGAGTAGAGTTGTTCATCCTCCTGTAGATCTGCTCCCATCCCTGCCCAGCCTCCTCCTCCTTTACCGTAGGCCCAGTTGCCCCCACCTCTTGCTTCACCCCCTCCACCCCAACCCTTCCACTCAATCAGGTGGGCAACTCGCCCCTGGGCCATGGCTGTCGGCTTTGTGATATGCTCCTTTATCGTGGCCACCAGACCTAAATAAAGAGAGGAGAAGAGCAATGAATCTTGATGGAGAGGATTAGATAAAGGCTAATGTGGCTGAAAACGATGTGGGATGTGGCAAACCCTGGTGAGGTAGGAGGCGAGGGAGACAAAGTAAAGTAAAGGGGAGACTGCAGATGGGTGAGAGAGAAATTAAATGGATAAAAACCTTCACTTACAAATAAAAGACCATTTACAGAATAATAATTGATAAATGAAAGTAACAATGTTTTCTGTCATTTTTACTGGATTGGACTTCACAGTGCAGTGCAGTGCAGTGCAGATGATGATTGTTTTTGTTTTTGTTTGATTTAAAGAGCATCGCTGCAGCTCTGCATGAAGCCCACGTGTACAGAAAATCTAATTTCAAAATACAATCACAAACACAGTGAGCAATTTGTTCCCTCAGGTGACTGGCTCACATTTTGACTGATTGATATTGAGTCAGTCGACTCTGATTCACCTCAGACACGATGTCCCCATGTTACAGACGTTAACTGTGAGCGAGTGACAAATATCTTACAGTGATGACGTATGGGAGTCATTTTAGGGAATGAAAAGTCACGAGGTCCAGAAACAGAGAGTCATTTTCGGCTTCTGTTAAACAGTTAGTTGTTGTTGTTGTTGTTTATCTGCAGAAAGTGGAGGCTGAGAGTTGTTGCCACTGCCCTTTCAATAATCCCTATTGTAACAGTGGCTGCTGGAAACACAGAAATATAAATATGTTTAAAATATGTTGTAATGTATCTAAGCATGACTATAATGTTGGACAATAAACATGTCTAAGAGAATCAGGTGAAAATAAAATATAACCTTTGCTAAGGTATAAAGACGTTTCTTCATAGACAAATAATTAATAAATAACCCACAAATGTATCACTATTATTATTATTATTAATTAATTAGTAAAAAATAGATTGAAAAGGTGATTTAGAACAAAATAAAATAAAGATTAAGAAATAGAATTATAACATAAAAGAGACAGAAAATGTCAGGACTTGAGAATGGAAGGATACCAGACAGTGAAGACTTACAGGAAGAGAGTCTGGTTAACTTGAAAGTGAGAAGAAAATATGCGTGTTATTTTGAAATGATCTCAACAGACTGTGTTTTGTTATACGCCATGACACCCACTGCTGTCTCACCTTGTGTTCACACTGTGACAACTCTGTTGTGAGACTCTGCTCTTGCTGCTGCTTGTGGTGTAAAAGCTGTGCTGCATTGACGTAAATAACAAGACACCAGCAGGAAAATCCTTTCTGTTGGTTTTTTTCGGTTTTGTTTTTATGGGCATTTTTGGAAGTCATTTTCACCAGCACAGTGTTTCTTTGTGCAGTCAATGGCAGAGTGCAGCTAATGAACGGGAGCCTATTTTAGACACTGGCTGCTCCTAAGGCAGATGCTGAGTTTCTCTGAATATTTTCTTCACCTAAATGTCAGATTAGCATAGTCTTTATGTGAATAAAACAAACCCTTTTTCTTAAAATGGTGAGGGGAAGCACACACTTAAAATTATATTCATTTTCCATTATGGCCAGTAATTATTTTAGTTTAATTACTCTTACCCAGACAGTCATCAGGTAATTTTGAAGGGAAGATTATACAGAAATGGGTTGGGGTATATCTGGGCAGAAAACCAAGGAAGTAGAAGGCTGTGGTGAGGGAGGGGTAGGATCAGCTTAAGACCAGACTGAAACAACTTTCTTCACAGACTTTGAGTATGTTTCCACCTCAAAGTGGTAAAAAATTCAATTTAGTCTCAAATTTGAAGGGTATTTAAAACTGTTAGAAATATTAATTGTCCCATGATAGGAAAGCACAACAGGTCAATAATCCTATGTACTTAGAGAACTTCAGTTATAGCAGTACAACTGTATATATTTGCAATCTAACCTTCACTACATAACAGAGCAGCTCTCTGAACTCTAGCCATCAACTGTTCAGAAATTCTCACTTTACTATAAGTCAGACAAAAACCAAATATGGCACAGTATATTATTCGAAATTTAAATACATTCATTAAATCTTAATTTTGTATACTGTCAGCTCTTTCCAGCTGATGTCATCTCCACTCTGCATCTTCATCTCCAGACCTATAGCTGAAAAGTGATCAAGCGAGAGCAACTGTGAAAGAGCAGGTGTCAGCCCCTCAGCCGCCTGTCTTACTGTCTGCATGTTTGTCTGACATATTCATGAGGTTCTCTTTGGGCTCCATAATTATACTGTCAGAGCAATAACGGAGCGTTCAACGGGAAAAGTTTAGCAAGGAATAAGACATTAACGCTGATAATTAACCTCTCACTGAGGGAGACAGCGACCGTGGAGATGAGGCAGACACACAAGGAGAGGAAATAGAAACAGAGAGAGTGAGGTAAAGGAAGTAAAAGGACTAGGGATGTCTGATAATATCAACCGCTTATTGGACATCAGATTAGATTAGCTTGAACTTGATTGATCCTACACTGAGGAAATTGCTATTTATTAAATCAATTGACCATATCAGGTCTTTTTTTTTTGCAGTATGCAAGCTCACTAAGTAGCGTTTGAATAACAGCTAGATGGAGACCAAAAAAAGAAGTAGTGTGTTTTTGTGTGTATCCAGTCTCACCCATCAGAGAGGACGTGGCGAGCTCCCCGATGTCATAGTGGCTGCCTTTATCTGCCATGTTGCCATTGGAGGGGTTCTGACCATCCTGTACGTAGGGTGTATAATAATAATAATAATAATAATAATAATGTAGCAACATTATACAGGAACTAAAAAGAAAAAAAAAGAAGGTGATATCAAATCATTATTTTAGAACAGTTGCCAAGCTGAATGCTTTTCCTATTATCCTTCCCACACTACATTATGTGGATCAGTATGTACAGCAGGATTTGCACCAAGGTCACATGGTTGGATGATGACATCCCTACCATGTGGGTTTCAAAATGCCAGAGAATTGGTGGTGTTCACTGACCACCTGATGTCAGTGACATTGACATTTGACAAGCTACTATTGGACAATGATGCCACCCTTTGCAGTGGCAAATAAGAGAAGCCCATGGTTTAGTGTTTTAAGGACCAGGTTTGTAATAACAGGGTGATTTATCCTAAACAGAGACAGAATACATCATGTTCCATAGAGTAGATTTAAGAGTGATGTTACATAGATTTAACCCTGCAAACTGCAGAGTACTTCCTGTGCAATCCCATGACCTTATCCTCTAACCACAACGTATAAATGTACTCTGTCCATTTCTTATAGTACATGGTCTATTATCTCCTTATAGATAATACGTTTCTACAGTCATATCTTTGCAACCCACACAGACTGCCATCAGGGATATGTGGTTGCTCTGGGACTTGAACCCAGAACCTTCTGCAATTAAGGCAGATGTGTAAGGAAGGGAAGGATAAACTGTCACCACAAGTAACATTTTAAGTGTCCCCTTCAAATACTGTTGCACTAGGAACGCACATACATAAAAACAGACACACATACACTTTTCTTCTCTCTTGACTCAAATACACTTTTTGAGTGAAAGGGTGATAATGACAGTGGACAGCATGACAGCAGATCATCTTTGGAAATCCAGCAGCACCCTCAGCCCACCTGGATGAGCTGCAATAAAAGAGATTTAGTTGTTTCCCTAAAAATACCCATTGTAAAAAAAAAAAAGAAAAAAAAAGAGGAACAGCTCTTCAAACAGATTTCTTAGTGTTTTGGCCACTGGGAAAAAAACAAAGTATTTTTGTAGATGGAGCAAATAAAAAAAGATTGTTGGTAAATACAGACTCATGAACACATGATGTTTGCTTCCAAATCCAACAGCTGGAGACCAGTACAAAATTAAGTTTTATAGACAATATAAAAGTACAGGAAAGGTTAAATGTAAAATGACCACAGTGAGAAACCCAACATCCTTGTTGGCTAAAATATTGTTGTTTCTTGGTTTCCCTTTAGGACCAAGTCAGATTGTATAGTCATTTTCAAACCATCAGGATCATTTGAATTCATCTGTATTTCTGAACGTGCTTTTATTGCAGTTGTGGTGACAGTTTAAATTAGGATATTTTAAACTGTATTCCAGACATGATTGAAGTGCATTAGTAATTGAAGGTCAATGATTACATTGTAGCTTTTGTTTTAGGTTAAGGTTAATAAGTTAAAGAATACATTTTCAGTTGGTGACTGAATCCCCTAATTTGTCAGGCATATACCTCGAGTTGTTTTTTATTTTATTATAGATTTAATGGCTGTGAATGTTTTGGCTCAGGCCCAGCAGGCACTAAGCTTGCATCTTACACTTTTAAGCAGGCTAAAATGCAAACACCTTCACTGCTCTGTTAAATCTTTTAATGTGAGGAAAGAAATAATATTATAATAATCTGCTTTTCTTAATTTTTAAATGTCCTAATTCACAACAATAAAAAGGGGGGGAAATCTTAAATGTTTTCTACTGTGTCTCTCATTACATATATCAGTGTATTTGCCTAAAACTGAGCTTCCCTTGTTATACAAAATACACTGAAGGACTTTAGTTCTAAAGAAAAGAACACCAAAAAAAAAAAAAAAAAAAAAAGAAAGGTATGAAATATGTTGTTAAAGTCTATAATTGTGAGATAAATGCACAAATAGGACCAATGGGAGGTTTTCACTGACCTTGGCAGTGGATGTCTGACCCTCCTCAGTCTGATCCTGCAGTACTGTCATTGGAAGGTGGAGATCTGTCCAGAATCACATAAAAACAGACGTTGTTAACATTGTAAAAAAAAAAAAGAACACCAAAAAAGAGGGAGAGAGACAGACAGACAGAGAGTGAAACAGAGAAAGAGAAAGAGAGTGCTCCTCATGCAGAATCTGGTCCAATTATGTCCAATTTTGAAGCAATACTGACTGATGTGCTGTATTAGTCATGAATGGTTTTGGTTAAAAGCACAGCCAGGCTGAATTTGACTTATTCACAAACATTCATGATGATCTCAAGGAGCCAATGCAGAGAAGCTGATGTTTCACAGGTTGCAGATCACAGCTCTTGTTAAATAAATACATTGCCATTAGTTATGGTTATCAATAGGTGTTCAATGTGCTGTGTATGTGTGTGTTTGTGTGTAATTAGGCATCATGCCGATAGTGAGAGAGACTGAGATTCATAAATTCATTTCATGGAGCCTGTCAACATGTTTTAGTTTTAGAAACATTTTCGTTTTTAACTGATTGTAATAACGCTCTAGAATGACACGAGGAAACAAAATGTGAGTGAGAGCCCTGATAATTATCATTAAGGAAAAGGACACACACACACTCAGACCAACTCATAAACAGGTCTGGGGTATCCCTTGGGAGGTATCTTCAAAACAAGTGGCCATCACTATGGAAACCCTTCAGCAACAGGAGGCGAGACATCTTTGTACTTACTGAGCACATAGACAGATGGAGCGGCATGGACTTTTTCCTTGTCTTCGACCTGAAAGGGCTCTACACCTATTATTTATAGCTTTTTATAGACAGCCGAGAGCACAGGTGCACCTGGTGGCCAATATTATTCTGCAAGTAGTATCAAACCGAACAGACCCATTATCAGGTAATTCATAATCCTAACACAGACCTGACTGCAGTTTGCAGCTTCCTTCTACTTTGTGACAGAGAAGCAGAAATAATGTTCTGTCAAATGGTTCTAAAATAGAAAGGCACAGAAAGCAAACCCCGCCCCCATGTGGTATGGCAAGGTACTGTGCAAACAGGGAGGCCACAGACCCTGACACGCAGACAGACATGATACTTGATCAATCCTTCTATTTCTCATTAATTTCTAACAAATTAGGCTAGAATTAACCTGGATATGAATAAATATGGATTCTTTTTTGCATTTAATATGAAGCCAAATACTTGTTGCTCCCATATTTAAGTTTATGTGGACCACTGTGATATTATTTATAAGATGCATGTAACAAAAAGGTAAAGGTTTGAATTTCACAACACCTCCTTTTAGATAAAGGTGATTTACAATAATTGTTAGATCAACATTTTTAACCAATCATGGGGTCATCCACAATCAAATTATTATTTTTCAGGCCTTGGATTAATGCCTTCATATTTAGGACCAAATAAGAAATTAATTATTATTTTTATTATATAAATATTCTAGAAATTGTTGCTTCCAGAAACAAATCCCAGAGTTTGTTCTTGTAAATCATAAGGCAGTCCCTGACTAAAACATATTATTTATTGTGTTTTTTTATCTTGGAGGAACTGTGCTGTCCATCGTCAAAAAGAGTATTTAATCTTTGTCAATCTATCTTGGTTAAATTCAGGTTATAAATAATAAAATAATTAAATACATTGCTTTATTTAAGACTTCTTTCATCTCGCTTAATTACTTGTAACTCTGTTTTTATTTTTTTTTAAATGGAATGTGTAACTTTTTTTATCTTTGTACAATGTACAAGGTTTCAACAAGCTGTTTAACAAGCAAATAAAATAAAAAAGGCCATAAAAGGTAGCAAAATAACATAACCGATTCTGTTTCATACATGTACACACACATTAATACATTTGAATACATTCGTTATCTGTTTGACTCCAGCCACCATGGTTTTTCTCTCCACTTATGTTCCTTCGCACCTTGAAAGTGCTGCTGTCGTTGCCCTCCATCCTTTGTTAAAAGCTGCCCCATCACTGAACAAAAGACACTTAAATTATTTTTAGTCTGCACTACACAATCAACCTGCAAATGTGTGAAAAAGTAATAAGTGCTGCTGGGAGTTGTCACAGATCGATGTTCTAACTATCTGAAGCTGTGTTTTGGTGAATGTTTGGCAATTTTCTGCTCATGTTCTTTTTAAATTAGATCATTTTGTAAATGTATCAAAATGTCCCTGAATATTTACCTAAACCACTGGCGTGTAGTAAATATTAAAAAGACAAAATGACAACCCTGGTCCCATCTTCCAGTCACAACAGTTTGACATCTCTAAGAGCTGTCACAGCTTTCCTCCACTGATCCTCACAATCCCTGTCATCAACCCTCCAACCTCTGAGAACTGTCTCCAAAAGTAAGACTGCAGATTCAGTCCAGTAAGTTTGAGTGTCAGTGCAGTCGTGCTAGGATTTAGTTTGTGTTATTGCTATTGAAAATGTAATCAAGGTAGTTTTTGCCCTTCATGTGTGCTCTTGATATTTCACTGATGTCAGTCTGTCCTAGCTGGATTTAGAAATGATTGGTTATTCACTCTGATGTTCCATTCTCTTTAGTTCAGTCTCCTCTGACCAAAGCCTTCAAACACAAACACACACACAGACACACTTACACAAACACACACGCAAAAACAGTTGGACACTGACCTTTGTGACCTTTGCAGAGGCAGGCACCCATGGTCTTGATGGAGCAGTTATCTGTTCACCATTGTGGCCTGCAGATAATGATGATGAGAAAAAAAGAGGAGGAAGAGGACAATCAGCCTGAGGAAGAAGAGAACAGAAGCAGCATAGGAAGCACTTGTAGCAGAAGTACAGTATCAGTCAGCGGAGGAACCGAGGAGCAGGGGGATTAGTGAGGAGCTGAGGGAGGAGAGGAGGACAGTAGAGAAGATGCCCGATGAGCTGGAGGAGGCTGATGCAAAAGCTGACTTGTCTGTCAACGAATTTTAGGGAGAGAGGGGAGAGAGAGAGAGAGAGAGAGAAAACTAAGTGTGAGGAGGGGGCTCAGAGAGAGGAAGAGAGGGTTAGAGAAGGGGGAGCAGGGAGAAAGCAGTTGGCAGACCAATCCCCTCCCCTCTATTTCTCCTGTTCTCCTCCCACTTTATTCTAATGTTCTGCACGACTGCATTTGTCGACATCAGAATCATTTTTTCCTTTTCTTTGAATTTACCACGTATTACCATCCGTCACACTTCTGTGTCCTCATCTCCAGCTCAGATGATCTTTCTGTAACAGAGTCAGATATTTAATCAGGAGTCTGCATTGACATTAAACCAAACAGTCATCGCAAGTAAAATAAACTGTTTCCTTAAAAATAAGCCACAATACAATACATTACATTCAGCAGAAAATTCATAAAATGGTTTTAAATAGGTGGCAGAAATGCAACTGAACTGGAAAAATCTGTCATTAAAAATAAGAGGCGAGGAGATGGGAAGGATCAGCTCACCACTAGCCATAAAAGAAATAAAATTATTATGAAATTATTCTTGTTATTTATCAAGTAATTCTCAGCTTCACCACAAAAGTGTGTGTGTTTGTGTGTGTGTGTGTGTGTGTGTGTGTGCGCGCGCAGGGGGTTACTGTAGCAACCAAACCACTGTCCTCTTTTTGAAGCTTTTTGACTAATTGGCTGAAGGAAGGGGGCAAGGACCCACAGGGTGATGGACAAAGGAGGTGATGCTGATAAAAATGACTAAAAATACCAGCAGGAAAAAGTCAAAGAAAGAGTTAAGTAGTGTTTCTCCCTGTTTCTGAGATCAGTTTAAACAGGCTGCCCTCTGTTTTAACTGAAATACTTTTTTTATATCAGGTTTGTAAATAGTAACTGACTGTTTTTAAAGACATTTTATAGTGAGTTTTTGTTACCATCTTTATACAAGCCTAAAACATTTTGTAACTTTTTCGATATTTCTGGCCAATCCAGTTTGCTCTGCTCTAACATCTTTCATCATTTTGACCATTTCAGACATTTTGTGATCCATATCACTTCACTTCAAGTGTTAGAAAGAAGAAAAGAAAAATAGGTAAAAAACATAACAGATACATAGGTAAAAGTATATAGGTAAAATCAACTGATCTGGTTCTGAAGTTCTGAATCCAAATTATAATAATTTTTAAGACAGGACTTAAAACTAACTTTTTCATGTCATGTGTTAATTTTAATTATCTTGTATTTTAAATGCTTGACTTTATTTTAGAAAAATTAGGAAAGGAATTAGGAAAAGAGGGGAAAAAGCACAATCATTTAAACAAATTATCTGACTATTCTGCTACATCAAAAACACATGTTTTTTTGAGAAGTGGTTCCTTGACGAAGAAAAAAAACAACCAAGGTCCAGTTTGTTCGGGTCCTGACTCATGCAGTAAGTCAATTGACAAATAAACACTCTGAATACTCAAGACACCACTAAAATAAACACGGCAAGATTGTCTGAAACCCCATCAGTCCTGACGACCAGAGGCTTTGGGGATTAGCCATGTTCAAAATAAACCTTGTACCTTCACAATTGGAAAAAATCCCCAGAGTGTCTTTAAGTTCATGCCCTAAGTCATGAACCTTGGAAAACCTTTAAGGAGTTTTTGAACTGGATCCAGAATTGGTGGACCCCCGCTCCCCCTCGCCCCAGAGTCTACAGTATTTTGATATCAAGACTAATGAAAACATTAAAACAAAAGATGAATCGCCAACTTTTTTAAACACCTGTTCAATTCTCTCGGAAACCACATTTTAATAAAGTGTAAAACTTCTCTTACATCAGAGGGGGCAGTATTACAGTTGCATTCTGACCTCTGGTGGCGAGAAGGCATAAACGCAGTAGTGGTTTTCCTGTCGCCTAATAATGGTTTGACGCTTATACTGTCTGTACACGTGCTTTTGTAACAGCGCTAAGAATGGTCCTGTAGATTTAATTTATCGATGGACTGTTTAAGAGAGGTTTAGAGATCGTTTCTGTCCATTAGCTCAACAGAATGTCGTCTTTAGTGATACTACAGCAGACATTTTTATGTCTTTGACCTTGAATGATGCAAAACAAATTCCCTTGAAGGGAAAATCCTTTCCTTAAATTTTGGAAAATTCTCTAGTTTTCAGTATTGTTGATTTTAATTTTATTACTAAAATTTCTTAGTTTAGCTTTTGCTAAATTCAAGTTAAAATGGAACCCCCATTAACCTTTTCTGTCCACTACATAACAGACTTTTCAAGATTTTGTAGAATTAAAATTGTCAATGTAGGTGAAAGTTAGAGTAAAAATACAGCAAATAGTACAGCTACAACTACGCTAGCACAAAATATTTTTCAGCTGACAGATAACTTCACATTAGCAAAAATACCAAGTTGACAACTTTGAGCTCAAATATTATCTTAATGTAAACTATTTACATAGAATAACAAGTGACACTGACATCAAAACTGAACACAATTAAGACAAAATATAAGTCAAAATTATTTCTAAAAAATGTAGTTCAAAAGAAAAAAAACATGAGTCAAACAATATTAGCAGCAATAGCTAACAAGAAATGGCCTAGGAAATACATTTTTAAGAATAAGACAAAAGGAATGCAACGAGGAAACATATGCATAAGATAAATTACAAATATTTCAAATTGTACCAAAACAGATTTAACAAAAAGCTTCTGTGTGCAAAACGCATTTCCCTTCTTTGGTGCAAACTCATGCTTTCCAGCATTTTCTGTGAAATCTTTCTATATAGTTCTTATATAGGCCTGGCCCTCTACTGTACTATGAACTTCCATTTATTCCAAACAGATAAATCTTACATTATAATCTCTCTTTTTTTTGCCCAGGGCAGAGCAGAACCATGAGGAGAAATAAAACCCACATGATTCTCCTCAGTGAAAAGCCACAGACTGACAGTCATATCTTTGCTCCCTGAAGGCAACGCAGGCGCTGGATTCCTTTCACTTAGCAGATGTTTCTCAAACATTGCTGTTTTATATACACATCAAACAATGCTTTTGTTTTATGGAGATATTTGTGATAAAATAGTGTGATTAATTTCGTCTTCCATCACAGAGGGAATTTACACCTCGTGTTTTCGTCGCAGCCTGCATTAATGAGGGAACTTCCCACCGTGATGTGAAATACCAGTGAAAAACGAAGATGGGCTTCTTTTCTGAAGGTATATTTGAACCTGTAAGGTCAAACCGAAAGACCACCATGCTTTTTATAGACCTACGCAGTTTCTTACACACACACTCAGAGACACACACACTCCGATTTCACACTAAGTGCTGCCCTGTAAAGTCCTCTGCTGCTACCCAATGGAATCTGAGGGAACAAAAAAAGACAAAAAAAAAACACACACACACAAAACAAGACTTACCAAATCAAAGATTTTTATGTGAAAACCCAGCATGTTCTGGCTGCATTCAATTTATCTGAGGTTGTAGGAGCACGTGCAACAACAAATTCAGGCTCTGATGACGCTCTTGTTAAAGCTTGTTTGGCCTCTGGTATAATTCTTTTTGAATAAACTGGGAAAGTGGCAGCGCTCTGAGGTTCTGCTTCTATTCAAAGTGACCACTTCACAGAGAAAGAACATAACAGTAATAGAATTCAGCCACAGTGGTTATGGTCAAGTTTCTAGTGGGGAAAAAAAAGTCAAGTGACTTGTTCTGTAATGGTTTTGTTAAAGTCCAGGACGGAGCTTGACTGACACTCTGTCTGTGGAATTTTAAGTTTGATGAGATGTTGAGATCATGACTGACAAACCCTGACGGGACAAAGGTCTGAACTCTTCCAGACCCTGTTTCAACTGTCGGCATTTTGGCATTTTATGAGAGAGAAAAAACACAGGTGTGTGCGAGTGCGTGTGTGAGACAGAAGATATTACTAGAGTGCATTCCACAAGAGTGACTGAGGACATGGCCCCCCATGTCTGTGAAGCCTCTTCACTATCATGGATCACTCTGGTAAAAATGAGTCAAGGCTGACAAACTCTGTCTGGGCTGTAACCAATCTGATGAGACAGAGTACGTTTTCAAATTTTTTTCAGTGAATATCAAGATACGTACTTTTTATTATCTCCATGTTTAAGATGTAACTTGGCCATTTCAAATGACAGCTGTTGAATCAGACTAGAAAATCAACAAATCAGTTACAGTATAAAACAAACAAAAAAAAAAAACTTTGGCTAATTCTCCATAAATCTCGAAAGACTTGCTACCACATATAGTATATTTTGAAAGTTCTTAGTTTAGCATTTCTGTAGCTTTGTTAAGCCAAGTGAAGCTGGGTATAAAATATTTTTAACGATACTTAAATAACTAAAGCCATAAAGTGAGTAAGCGTAAATTCATGAGAGTGGACACATTGAATACACATTTTTAAACATTGCCATTAATTATATTCTGAAAAATCTACACTCAATATTATTCTTCCTACTGTTTGTGCTTATGTTTGTAGGAGAAAGAAACGGGAAAAACGTAGAACAGACCTGAGAAATTGAAGATATGACTGTAACTTCAAGACAACTTAGTATTAAATAAATGCAGATGAACACTGCGTGTCACCGAGAGAGAGACATATATATTCACTGTCTTCCACATTCTACTATCAAAACATAAACTTTTAATAGCATATCATGAATTACTCACATCTTAACATCTTCAAATTAGGCCGTTTAAAACGGTAATATCTGTGCAGCTTACCCAAGGTTAGCCGCCACCGCCGTCCGTCACTAGCTTCAGCTACAGGTACTGATTCTGCGACACATTTTGGCACATTTTGCGGCGTCTTCCTGAAGAACCTGCTTTATTCTGTCCCGTTTCCATCCCGCGGATATGTATTTAAAAGCACTTTATTAAAAAAAAAAAAACTAAAACCATGCAGTAATCAGTCTATACAAAAACCCTCGCACGCTGCAGGGAATGCGGAAAGCATTTAAAAAGTCTGATTGGAGTATCCCTCTGTCAGTCAAGAAACGAACCAATGGCCGCTTAGTTAGTCAGGGGTTAAAAAAAGAAACACGTGGGAATTACTATTGATAATAGTGATTGGGCCAATTCAGTGTCAACGTTAAACTAATATATTTCCCCACCGGAAATTGCACCAACGCCCCATGAGTAGTCCATCTCCTTGTAATTTGCAAAGCCAAAAAACAAACATAAAAACCAACCGAACTTTTAGCCATAATGGTAAAAACAAATTTTAATTTACACCGTGGACTTTGAGAAAAAAGGAAAAAGAAAATAATACATTTGATTTGCTTTAAATACTTCAAAAGAGAAAAGACTGCACAACAGTGGAGGTATCATAAGTGTAAACTCCTGTCTTAAACTTTACTGCAGTATATTATTTTACATTATTTCAACAATCGTACCGTTAACTTGTTTATTTTCAACACTGAGAGAAACCTTTAGTGACTTTTCCAGGCACACAGCCATGTAAATTATTACTGAATCTTGGAACTAACTCAGTTCAAGGGAATCTACATAACTTTATATGTGTCGACTTCTCTCTCCTCTCTGACTTACTGTCATGAAGCTCAGTGTGATGTTTGTCTCCTGGCTGCAGCTCTGTAATCAGTAAATACACACAAAGTTGCTGTTGATCCCAAAATACTGGAGGAGCCTGTATAGACACGGTGGAGTCAAGAAAGAAACAACCTCCAAACCCTTACATTTGTCAATGGCTGTTTACAGTATTTGATCCTCATTTTGTAACTCATTTGTTTAATTTGAGTTCACATCACTCATGTGTGTCAAAGGGTGTGAGCTGCAGAGATCTTTCTGGACCCAAACATGTTTCCATGATCTTATCTTGAACCTGTAGGGCTTTGGTGCGGGCCTTTCTGTGTTTGTGTTCTGTTCAGTGATGACAAGATCTACGTTTCACTATCGCATGTCATTCATAAGTCAGGAGAAGAGAAGAAAAAATAAAATATGTGTTGACCTTTTTTTTTCTTTCTTTCTTTGCTGCCTTTCACGTTTCACTCACTGATTCCAGAGACTCATGTGCCAAGCACAACATGAAGACTGCTGGGAAATACCTCACTAAAACAAGGGAGGACGGTGTGGTGTCCAACATGACCGACCATGTGAGACGTAGTGAGGAAGTGTGAGGACATTCTGTGGTCAGCCTGCACATGTGCACCAGGACCTGGAGGCTCACTTTCAATTCTCTCTGTAACAATCACATTCACTTGTATGCACTGTATGTTATGGTTTCTCCCTGTCAGAACTCCCACTGCGCATGACACCATAATATTAGCTCTAGACTCATATGATAGACGGGGTATGCTGCGAAAAAACCCCACTGTCTGCAGATTGACCACTCTCTCCTCCCTTTCCTGCCACTTCTGATCTCTCTTTCTCCATTTCGCCGCAGCGGCACCAAAATAACCTGCTCTCAGCTTTGCGGAGAACATATTTTGATGACACTAACGTAAAAACCCAGCTTCATCTCTCAAAAAGACATGTAAAAAAATCAGGGAGGATTTCTAGCTGGCTATTGGGCATGGCTACTTGGCCGGCGGCGAAGTTGGCACGGGTCTCTCAAGGCTACAGCAACAGGAAATTGCATTAATCCAGAGCTGAGCTAAAGTAATTCACTCCCTTTCTTTATTTAAGGCTCTGCCAGAGTTTTCAGCAGACCACCTCGGCCGAGTTGGAAGAGGAGGAGAAGAATTGGGAGGCCTCGGGGCCTGACTGAAACCTCCCCTTCCATGTGCTCCCTAATTGGCTTAATGACCGTGATTATCTGCTGGGGTGCATGTTGTGCTGGGGACGATTAATGGCTTCCAAAACACATGCAGACAGACGGAAATAAAGACAGAGGGGAGGAGTGTGTGTTCTCTTGTGTGCATGTGTGTGTGTGCGCGTGTGTGTCTACACACTGCAAAACACAAAAAGAGTCTTCAGACATGTCCAGCTGGGACCTTTGGTCTCCTTCTTCTTTGTAAGGACTTTTGTGTGAGTTTAAATGACCATTTTTCATTTTAATTAATTTTGATTAGACTTGTCAATAGGCCACACGTGAGTCTGTCTGTCTGTACAGAACAAACCACCCATGTAGTTAGGAGGTGAGGCTTTATAGTTTTAATGATCCTCCACAAACATCCGCATACATGGCAGCAACCACTAACCTCTAAGAAAAAAGTCAACCTGTTTTATTTCCCACATGGCACCGTGGCTTGAGGTCATCTTTTTCCTTAGGTTTTCGCAGCAGTTGGCATCCCTGCGGTGCTTTACTGCCATCCTTCGCTCATGTTGTCTTAGTCTAAACAGTCAAGGCCCCAGCACCACAACAAGGGTTTCCTACGAATAAGGAGGTAAGAATTAGCCAAAAACGCACAGTGAAAATTAAGAAAAGATTTCACAAAGTATAGAAAAGTTCTGCCATAAAGTCTACTGTGACTCTAAAACACATTTTATTATGGGCTATGTTCTGTCCTCAACATACAATTTAAATTTTGCCATAAATTTTAATTTTCTTGACTAACATTGGCCTATTATTGAGTCATTTAGTTCTGGCTCTAAATCAGAGCCATTTTTTAAAAAAATTCAATCTAACTGTGAAAAAAAGCTTTTGTCTATTTTATCTGAGTCGGGATCAGACTAGACCATTTTGGCTAAATGTTTAATGAAATGTGTTGTATAATTTTTTTCTTAGCTAACTTCGGACAACTTTAGACTTGAAGTTAACATGTATTAATCTTTTGTCTACTTCTTTGTTTAGTGAAGTTTCAGCCATTTCTGGAGTATCATGTAACTATTTTTAGACTAGATTTTGGTAACTCAAGAAAAACAATTTGAAAAGATGATGAACACTTGTGCAAAAAAATAAATCATAATTGTTTGTGAAAATATCATGGATGACCCTGGAACATATTTGTTTTCCTATTTGAATAATAAACATAAATAAAATACAGAACAGGCTTTTTTTAACAAAGTTTAAAATATTATGATTTAATAATACAAGAATGATATCTCCTGGTTTATGGTCATTTCTATAAAACTGTGTCTATCGTCTCTTTGGATTCACATTAGCAGCAAAAAAAGAAAGAAAAACCTTAACCGCCTGTTTAAAAAGGAAAAAAAAAGTCAGTGCATATTGTTGAGTCTGGTTTTATATGTGAACCCATCATCTTTTTTTAGGGTAAAAGCCTAAAATATGAACCATATGACTTTCGTCATACTGTATAGCCTTTAATCCCGTCACCTCAGGTTTGGACCCGTGCCTTTAAACAAACATCTTAAAGAAGATTTTAGGGTTGTTGTGGCCAAACAATCAGGTACAGATGTTTTGTTTAAAAAATGTCTGGTCTAAATGCAGGCCTCTGTTTTTTGGTCAACAGCAGCAGCAGCAGCAGCAGCAGCTCCATCATACCCGTAGCACCGACATGTGTTTGAAGGCTCTTAAAGAGAGACCTGTGAGAATTTTAATGTGTTGAGTGACATCAGCGGTGCCATTAGCAGGAAATATGGAGTGAATTAGGCCACCACTGCTAAAATATACAGATGGTCGGCACGGAGAAAAAGGCCAGTGTCGACAGGGGCTTGTGTTACGGCTCTGTGCTCCCCCTCATGTCGCCTGGTGCTGACATCAAACAGATCTCAGCTGCAGTTTGGGGGGATGTAAAATTCTGGAAACAATTATTTGCTCCTCACTATCTTATTAAGCAACGTTTATTACAGCATTCACGTCCTGCAGCTCACTTTGTTTCTGCGTGGAGCAGACCCTGAGAGGAGCTCTGGCAGCACTCAGGGTGTAATCTTGAATGTGAAATCTCAGTGGAGAATGCAACAAAATTTAGGGGAAAATTGAGGGGCTCGTAGGAGACTTAGGGTAAAGAATAATCTGCAAAAGTCCTGGAGTGGTGCACGGTGAAAGAGAGAGAGAGCAGTGGAAAGATGCAAAGACCAATATAGACAGAAATTGGAGGATGTGTTTTCTGGTCAGGAACCCGTTGCTAAAATTAGTGTGGATGTAAATTCCTCAGCGTTTTTTAAATCTGCGCATGACACCGGGAGATGCCAGGAAAATATAAAACAAAAAAAGGAAAAAGTACGAAAAAGATGGAGGACAGTGGTACAGGGAGAGGTCATTCATGAACAGTGCCATAGTTATGTTTACTTTCTTCCGTTCCTTCTTTTTTAAAATGACCTCTTAGAGAACAAAGACATCTAACAAGCCACAAGAAGGAGGAAAAGGAGGAGGAGGAGTAAAAGCTCCAGAAACCATGGCCCCACACACAACAGTCCTCAGGGGGAGGCTCAGGGCTGGGACGCCAAGCACTCAACACAATCACCACACATGATATTGTGGCCTCACTGTAAAGCCCTGGTATGGCTCAAATCTCCAGCTTTCTCCCCCTCCTCCACCACAACTACCACCAGGCCTCTTTCTGCCCCCCACCCATCTCTCTCACTGTCTCTCTGTCATTTACTGTCCAAATGACACGACACAAAAAACTTCCACACATTCAGCCCCCGCAGAGCAAGGATAATCTTGTTACAGCCGAGGACGGAGACACAAACCCAAATTCCTGCAGCAGTCAGTTTGGACGCACTCAGACGTGGATTTGCATAAAACCCAAACAGTACAATCAGCAGCTAAACTGTGCGGCTCCGCACTTAGTTTTTCCAATTCTAAAGAAAGGACAAAATAAATACCGCACTGTGAAAAACTAAGGAGATGGATGGATGGATGGATGGAGCATTTGCATAACTTAATAACATAAGAATAAACATTTTTGGGAAAAAAAGTTAAAAAAAACAAAAACAATAACAAAATGGCACTTCAGGAACAAATCTGTCAAATAGCCTGGAGTTAGCCAGGAAGCAGTGACAACAGATTGTATATAACTAAGTGTTAGCCAGGAAATAGCCAAAAATCAGTTAAAGACTAAGGTTAATCTGAAATATAGCAGAAATTGTCAAAAGTTAGCTAACATTTTTAAATATTATTGATATATAACTTCTAACCCAGATAAAAACAGTTTAATTTTCCACAAATACTGCTAAACGTTAGACAGCTGAAGACAGCTTAGAATTAATCAGACGATACTTTAAAAAGTAGCTGAAAACAGATACAAATATAGCCAAAATGAAAAAAGATAGACTCTTTCTGAATGTTGTTCAAATATTGGGTTAGACAAAGGCAGGAGACAAAGAGTCAGGAAAAAAAGACACTTGTTGGAGTTGGGATTCAGGTTTCCATGCTGTTTTTTCCTTGAATACCTCTCTGTTGACCTACACATTATTTCAATAACTAAATATTGACATTCCCATTATAGTGCGCCACTCTTATCTGAGGAATGCATGTGCTACTTTGTCATTTGCATCAATCAAGAAAAGCTGATAATTTTCAAAAATGTGAGGCGCCACAGGGACTTCAACCCACTGCAGGGTCAGAGTGACTCTGATAAGGCTGAGTCAGAAGATCCAAGGGGATGAACTCTGAGGACGTGAGTCATATTTAAGAAGAATGAATTCTTGGTTGGCTGGTTTTGCTTTACTTTCTTCACATTTTTTATCCTTAGCAGGTGCAAGCAATGAAATGTGAGGAGGTAACCGATGCAACACACCAACGCTACATTAAATGCCACAGTTAAGCCACTCTTCTTCCTGTCTGCCTGCTGCTATGCTGACACTGATCTGCAGTAAAAAAGAAACAGATCCATTTGTGAAGGTAGTTGATTACAACCAGCGATAGGGCCACAGTTTTTGAACATCAACATTTAAAAATATATATTTTTAAATAGCAAAGCTGTGAGTGAGATAAAAAAAATAGAGTGACACCATGTGTGGAAAAGGTTTTAAAAAGTCCTTGCTCAAGTATTGGAATATGCAATAATTTTACCAAACAAATTTCTCCTGGAATAAACATAAAAAAAACCTTTCCATTGTTGGGATTATCTAGATATCCTTGATGGACCAACGATGATAAATATTAGTTTCTTTATCCATTAAAAAAGAACTTTTCTCTATCAAAACCTTCTTTGGATTATTGTTCCTTAGAAATCCTCTCTGGAACACTGGTCCACTTAAAGCCTTCTTTGAAACAATGGACCATTAAACTGTTCATTAAAGCATTGGTCCATCAAAACCTTTTGTTGGAACATTGGTCAGTCAAGGGAGACTTCTTGTCACTGTGAGTCCATCAAAGGCAACATCTAAAGTGTTGGCACATGGAAAGTAATATCTGGAACTTTGGTCCATAAAAAACATCTTTGTAATGCTGTAATCTCTTGGAACTTTAGTAAAATGAAACCTTTTTTTGAGCGTTGGCCCATCATAACCTTCTTTGAAACACTGCTCCATCAAAAAGTCCTCTGGGAAATTGGTTGATCAAAACCTTCCCTGAAACACTGGTCTGTTAAAGACCTTCCCTGGAACGGCGGTCCAAAAATCACCATTGAACTGAGTCAGTGGGTTTAAAACTCTGCAGTTTGCATTTCAGGTTTTTAAAATTAATAATGATACATTAACAGTGATAATGTTAAAATACATTGAATTGTCTGACCAATCACCATGAAGTTCAGTTCCTGTACTTCTTCTAACTCTTGTCTTGGGGCTGTATAAATCTCTCTAATTTCCCCCAGTCACTCTAGTGAAAACACACATATACTGTAGTTTCTGGTGCTGCTCTTGGGTATTTGTACTAGTACGTGAAAACATACCTTATATATACTAAACAAACCTAATGCCTTTAGCAGAAAATGATGTCACACTTGCTCTTTGTAAGTTGTAATCCTATCCTCTGGTCCTACACCTGCTGGAGAAGTGTGTGTATAATGTATATACGAATTTCCATCCAACCATCTTGTACTACTTATACTGTTAGGGTTCGCAAGCAGAAGGAGCTGGAGCCAATTCCAGGTGAGAGGCACCACACATGCGTGGCTGTAAGACATGGATGTAGACATCTGTTTCCAGTGAAGGTCAGAAAACGAGAAGTAGCAGTGAATCGCTACAGGGGAAGCCGATAAAAGAAAAAAACATTTTATATCATAAAGAAGTTTACAGAAAACAGGATCGCTTATTTAATATATTTCACATCAGGTAACATTTTCCAGAATGCTTCAAGGTCTCAATGACCTGTTTCAGGTCTTCTTTAATAAAACACAATGTCAATTTTGTGAATCATGATATCATACAGAGCCAAACACAGAGAGCATTGAGAGTGATGTATTCCCTAAAATGGTAAATTTCTAGTCTACAGCCAGAACTTTCCTGTGCATCTTTAGGACCATGTATGTGCTCAGTAAGGAATTACCTCATCAAGTGGTTCTCAAACTATGGTATTCCTACCACTGGTTTAACTTATGCAACCTCTAGTGGAACCTGGGGGAATCAGATATCCAGTCTCATTAAGTGAGTCACAGAGTTGTTGAAACTGTTGGTCTCTGTCTTGAATTGAAGGACATAGAGTTGCACTACTTTACCTCACCATGTGTTCTCTGCTGAATAATCCAATTATTTCTAAAGTGAGAGGAGAAGTTTACAACAGGGTAAAACATTCTTGGGCCACTGGTGTAGTTTACATGACAGTGTACCCAAGAGCAATGCTTTGTGGGACTAAACTGTTTCCAGTAACTTTGTGCATGTTTAAAGAGTACATGATCAACGTAGCGCTGCACGTAGATGTGATTTCTGACTGTGTGAAAGAATCGTACTGGAGGAAAATTTAGGAAACAGACATTAAAAGAACATACTTCATATAGATACAGCATGAGAAACCAGTTTGTGGTGAGTTTGGCTACCTGGGTCGTTAACAGGCTCATGACCTCACTAACCATTTTTGGGGCTTCTCAGTTATGATTTTCCAGGTCATAAATACAACATTGGACACGGTTCTTCTGTTTTGTTTGGTTTTCTGCAAAATACCTAACAACTAATAAAATAACCCTGAAGGTTTGCCCTGAAATAATAATAGTAATACAGCTGACTGACTGTGTTAAATATGACATTCAGTTCACCTGCTAACTATTTACTTCAGTGTGGGTGACAAAATGTACAATGTAAAATGGTTTAAATGTGAAAAATTGCTGTAAGGAGAACACATTTCTTCTTAGTTCTCCAGGTAACCTGTATATATAGACAAAGAACAATTATGTCCACATATATAGACTTGTCAGTCTATATATGTAGTGAACACTGTTTAATACATACACAATTTAGAGTTGGAGGAAATTGCCTGGAGATAAAACAAAAAGATCACTGGAAGAACCAAACTTTACCATCGAACATTTCTGGTTCAACCAAAAACATGAACACCTCCTATTCATGGACCTTTTTTCCCACCAATTTGAATGATTGAACATTTTCTTAGAGTTACAAGTTCAGAATATCTCTGTGGAACTTCTCAAGACACAAACATAAGTTGTATGGAAAGAAACACTGCAATAACAGGCCATGTGGTCTGTTTAAAATAGTGTAGAGTAGAGTGAAATAGAGAGAGAGAGGGAGAGAGAGAGACAAAGAGAGAGAGAGAGGCTCCCTGGACTCATTGCCAAAGAAATCCCCTCTCTTCCTGAACTTAAAATAATTAAAATAATACAACATGACTTTTCATCACCTGAGTGATAACAAATACAATCACAACCAAGTTTGTTTAAGTTTGATGTAGTGGAACCTAAAAAAAATATATATTCTAGTAAACTTGTAGAGACCACTGTTTGTCTCTCGTTCAACAGCCGTCAATCAATATTGTGGTCACCATTGTTTTCTGACCATGTGTTTATTATTGCAGCAACACTGAATCCACACATGGCCTGTGACCTAACTAAATAGTAATTTTATTCAACATACCATTTTACCTCAAACCTAATAAGGCCTGTTGACCAAGGGTGTCAAAGGTGTGGACCAGTGGCTAATCATGACATACCTTTTAGCTGTGTGCTAGCTAGCGTCAGACCTAGCTTTTTCAATGTCTTAGCCATGTTAATCACTTACTCTAGGTGCTTTTTTACCTCTTTATCTAGAGTTAGAATTTGGTTTAAATTTTGCATCTGGTGCAGCTCTTGGTAATTTTTTAGTCTGTTGTTGTTGTTCGTTTTTTCTTACTACAATATGAAAGAAAGGCTGAAATGTTTTGTAGAAATCTGTCCATAAATGGCTACTAGTTTCACCACGAGAAAACATGAAGAAAACCATATGTAATTCATTAACGATAAAGGATTAAGGATGAAAGGAAAACATGGTTTAAAATGTACATATAAATCAATATTTACTACACAGACAGCAATTAGCAAAATATGTTTACATTTTAAAATCTAATCCCATTAAATAAAGTTTGGATGTTTTCACCACAGCATCACCAGAGTACAGTGAATTCTTTTTTCCTTTCCTGCAGTAACTGTAACAGTTTCTGCAGTAACTGTAACAGTTTCTGCAGGTCGTACAGCTGCTGCTGGTCTGCACGTGCACTTTGAAGGATTTATGGTCATGCAGCTCTGAAAGTGCGTTTAGCCACTGAGGATTATAACACAGTTGGAAAACATAACCAGTGAAGCTCGGCTTCTGACGCCATAGTGAAGTCATGTCTCTAATAAGTCCCGTCTTATTCTCCTCCTCTTGAAGGTCCAGCAACTGTACACACAGGACTCCGTGATACGACATAAGGTTTCGTGGGAGAGCAACTGGTGCTTTCAGGAAAGAGGTCATTTCCCAGGCACGAGTGATCAAACGGAAGATCAAAGTGTGATATGCATTTAATAAAAGCAAACATCTGAGTCTACGTTCTGGATTCTAGAGTTTAACATTTCATCCCACAATTTATTATCTGTTTGATTTGATTAAAGACTTTCTCGGGAGTGGATTGTACACAGACTACAGCCAACAGTCTGTGCCTGCACCTCCACCTCCCACCTGCAGGTAATGAAGCCCTCACACATTTATTACAGGCTCAGAGAGGAATTCAGCAGCATTATGAGGAAATCCAGGTGGAAGTATAAACATCCTGGTGCTCACGCTGTGGCCTCTGTTTTGTGTCAGACAAGCATATACACATATTTTTGGGCTTTGTTACTCCAAGGAAAACAGTGACGGTATTGAGGTTTCAATAACTGGGGAACAAGAGAGACATTCAAGCTTTTTATTTATTTATTTATTTTACAAAGGAGAAGGCAAACTTCAGTTAAAATCCCAGCTCAGTGTTTATCAGGATGAATAAATAAAAAATAAAAATAAATAGACTATTAAATACAGCATAAAACAACAAGAAACAAGAAGGAAAGTTTGCCATTTGATTAGGGAGCTCTTTGAATCGCATTCTTTTCAAGAAAAGCAGCAGGAGAGTAATGTGAGATAAAAAAGAAAAATACAGATTTTTATTAAAACAAAGTCCCTTTTCATTTTAGCAAACATCAGGTCTGTGAGCTACAACAGAATAAACAGTGAAGATTCAAGTGTTCAGGTCTGTGAGCTACAACAGAATAAAGGAGGCGACACAGTGAAGATTCAAGTGAAGGAAGGTGAACATCAGTAACAGTGATTGGCAGTCATTACTGAAGAGAGAAAGCAGAAAGGCCAAATCTGCAGCGTAAATCCTCCTGAAACAGTGGTTCCTGAGTGACTTCAGGCACATGGTTGACTTCCATTTGTGCTTTTTTTAGTCTTTTTTTTTATTTCCCAAATTGTGAGCCTTAAATAAGAAGAAAAAAACTTGTTTAGAACAAAATTCTTTCATGGAAGAGGCTCCTGAGTTCACAAACAAAATTATATCAACTGTCAGTAACACAGTTGTTTTTAACAATTCAACACAGATTTTTTTTCGTTGTTGTCATTTGAAAATGAGGTACATACTACACTGCTATCCTAGCATTGCCATTGTAGTGCATACTTGTTTGTTCCGTTGTATTCTGGAAAAACGGAAGACAAAAAAGCAGTCTTCTTTTTACTTTATTCTGGGGAACATTTTTGGTTTTTGAACCACTGTTTGGGAAACACAGTTGTAAGAGCCATTTAAAGAAAAGAAAAAGACACCAACTGCTGCTCAAAAAAACAAGCATTAATTAAATGCTTTCAATTCTTATAACTGTCAAAGCATGTACTGGAGTTCATTTACAGTTGAGTTCAATCTGCTCACAACAGAAACAACAAAGTTACAAGTATATGTACTGAGAAGGTCCTTCCAAACTAACTGGGTCATTGAAATTCCAAACCAGGCTGTAATTAAGTATGAAATCACTTTTACCACAGTGATTTTCACCACCTCCCTCTTCATCACTGGCCTGTTGCTAACAGATTAACTGCCCTCCCAGCCAGCATGTCCATGTCCACCTCAAACTGTTGTTACTTTGACACCTTCCATTTAGCTTAACTCACTTGTGGTCACTGTTACTCTTGCAAATCAGAGACAAACCAAGATTTGATCCAAGTGCTACATAGTAAAATGTCACTGTTTTAAACAAAGCAGAGAATGAAAAAAATTCAAAATAAAAAAATTTACACAAAAGTACCTCATATATAGGTGTTTGTTTTTTAGCTTAGTGTTAAACGTTGCGCCAACAGAAGGCCGAGACCCTGGGTCACTCTTAGGTTCTTACACACCTAAGCAACAGCGTCCCTACAGCTCCACCTCCAGGCCACTTCAAGCTCATTTTGGCTGTCATCTTGGTGCTGCGTCCTCATTGGTCCTGCGTCCTCATTGGTCCAGCAGCGAAGGGACCAAAGTGCCAATTTAAGGGAGACGCCATGACATCAGCGACCACAGGCAGATTCTAGCCTGGACTCCACTGCACACAGACTAACTAACACAACTTACTCCACTTCCCTTGTTTGTTTGACTGTGGAGAGAAGAAGAACAGGCTGCAGCACCGGTGCTGCTCCCTGATCCAGACTAATTGTCCATTTTTATGGAGCTGGAATCTAAGATAAAGGAACAACATGACCATAAATGCATGAGAAACTGTACAGAGATGTGTAATAAAAATAGATATCTAAAATTACAGTCTAATCGAGTCATTTACTGCTGAGCATTTTCTCCATTCCCATGTGGATATGATGAAAAAAACAAATCACAAATATACAGTGAGTCAGTCTGTTTCAGTCGGCTTTGAAAGATCCCAGGTCATTTCTCCTTTTTGTTGTTTTTTTTTTTTTCTCGGATCAGCCGTCCCCGCAGTTTCGCTCCAGCTCAGGTTAAGAGAGTTCAAAGGGCTCCCTGCTTCAGTGCCCGGTTTTAATGCTGCTCCTTTGTCAGGATCACACTGCAAACACACTCAGGGTGCTGGTCTGGTCCTTCAGACCCAAGATACTGTAGGCAATTCTTTTCAAATGGCCGGGGAGCCTCACTCCAATGTTCTTAATGTCCCTGTGAAAGACAGAGACAAGAGAGTGTGTCAGAGGAGCAGCACATGGACTCACACACTTGGACCCATTCCAGCACTATTTATCCACATGCTTCCTGCCTGTGAAGCCTTGAAGCGATCAAAGACCTGTTCCATGTGCTAAGATGTCAGCCTGGAATCTCACACCACTCGTGTGTCACTGCATCAGAGAATCTGTGTAGCTACAGTGATGAGTATACGTGTGATGAATAAATAAATATGACTGACTTCAAGTTTGCAGTGATGGAGGTCGTAGATTCAAAACCTTCTGTTCATTGTTGAAGATACTGTATCAGACCCTTTGAACACAGTAAATAAATCCACACTGTAATATTTCAAGTGTAGGTTAAATATTCCTATGATGTTATGGCCATAGAAACTCCTCCATCACCCAGTAATAATAACAAAACACTGATTATGTTCATAATAACTTGCCTCAAAGGACAATTACGTGACTGTAATGATTCCCAATGGGCCAAAAGATAGGAAATATCCCAGTATGGTATATGTATCAATCATTGAAATGGTTGAGGAAATTTGTGCAAACAGATAATAATTATGTGACGGGCCAAAAAAGTTCAAATCAGACAGAAGGTTCTTCAAATGAACATCTTTAAGAACAAAAAAAAAGGATCTCACAGGGAATCAAAGAAATACACCTGGCTTCTCAGTTCATGCGTCACCAGGATCACTGCCCAAAAATGGGTAAAAATTATAAACTGTCCCTACGACTGGATTAAAGACAAATACATTGAGGCCCAGTGGGACATTTTTGTTTGTTTTACTTCCAAGAGTAAAATCCATCAGAGATCATTAATCAGTGGAGCCTATGGAATGGTCTGAAGCAGTGTTTCCAACTGCAGGAACACTGGAAAAATCAGCAGGAGAGGTCAAGAAGAAAATATTATTTAAATGTAAATGTTGGGAAATCCTGTGAGGGGCACAGGGATCAACTCCAGAGAATTAGCTGAGAAATGTACAAAATAACCTGTGCTACTGCTTTTTTTTTATTAAAGAAATAAACAGTTGGAAGTACATTAGGACTGTAAAAGCTCTCCTTACATGGATTGTGTGAGAACAATACAACCTTTGTGCTGTTTCTTCCCAGTCCCTAAACCTGCGAGATTAGAGTTGATCATTGCCATTAACGACTAACACCGACTTCACAGGCGCATGATGTAAACCTGCAGAAGCTCAGCAGCAGAGTCCAAAGTCAAAGCCTTAATTACAGCTTTAATTACTTAACGAGGATTCTCCCTGTTGACCATGAATCACTCGTCTGGCAACCAGAGGGTGGGCTGTAAATAACTGCTGGTTTCTTCAGAGTGCTACCAGATGCCCTGTGATGGAAACATGGGGCCATGAAGTGACACCATTCACTGTGACAAACACTTCAAAAGAGTTTGTCGTCTGCTTCGCAGTTTGCCCATCTCCTCAAGTCAAGTTTAGCACAGCAGATGAAGAGGAGCAGGAGGAGGTGAAGGTGGGGGAGGTGGGAGGGGTTTTCGTCTGGTTGGTCATGCGGTTAGCAAAAGGCTCTGGTGCTCATTATTGTCCCAAAACAACCTTATATCATGTGCTTCACCAAAGCTTTTTTTTTTCTTCCACAAAAGGTTGGGCACATTTTATTAAATTGTCCGCTCAGCTTCACATCTGAGAAGATCCAGTTGCCTCGGAGTCTCCTGTCCTAAGTTCAGGGGGTACACTCTCAGTGCAGCTCCTCAATCTTTCTACACATACACATGGCCCGACTGTGGGGATTCAAATCTCATCCATCTATTTCACCAGCTTAATCTCCTCTAGTTACTGCAGCTCCTGGGGCTACTCTCTCCGCCTGTTCTCTCTTTTCCCTCCCTTTAATGTTGAAGAAGCCGCAGAAGGCCTTTGCCCTACACAGGCAAAAGCGGTGGTTTTTGGGGCTCGAGCAAAAGTGCTGCCCAGGGCAGCTAGTGTGTGTGGGTGCAGGGAGGGATGAGAGAAAGAATGAAGAGAGCATAAGAAGAATAAGGAGCGCAGCGACCACAAGCCACCACCACCAGCCGACCACAAATGAGCCCACTCCTTCCCTAGATTGCTTTTTCCATCTCAAACATTTCTCAAGTTGTAACTGAGGCTGGAGATTATGCAGCCTCTGTGCACATACTACTGGCTGCTAAGAGCAGGACTTCAAGGAAAAACATAAACTCCATAAAAAAAGGTCAGAACGCGACATATATCATGTAAAGAGAATCTTGAAAACCAATAAACAAAGCAAAACCCTGAAGATTTAAACAGCTCTGTGATGTGACACTTACTCATTCTTCATCTGAAGAACCTGGTCCATGGTGACAATCCCAGCACAGGTAAAGTTCTCACTGTACTGACTCATCTTAATGGACTCCAGCCACTCAGACACCGACCTGAAGGGGGAGCCGTCTGACCCGCTGGTACTGGGCAGGCGAATGGATACGCTGCAAGCAGAGTGAGAAATTAGGACCTAATTGAGGATTTAAATGATAACAATAAACAGGTTTTACCACAACAAACGAGAGACAACAGACTGAGACTGTAATTACTGTGGAGGTGAAGACACGATGTTGGAAAAAAAGAAAAACCAGTCTGAGCAGTCTGAGCAGTCAGGCTATCAGACGATTGTGATACAGGCAAAGCTACTTGGTGGTTGTTGGTCTCACCATTTCTGGCTTTAGTGCCGCTGCACAAAGGGGATAACGTGCATTTGTGCATGCAACTCCACACAAAGGAGCTTTAGTTCACACACATTGCTTTCATTAAGGCTGGCAGGCTAGGTGGCGGTACTTCCTTTTAACAGGCCGTCTTTAGGGCAACAAAGGAAATATTAGTTCTCCACATTCACTTGACTGCAGACATAATGCTCCAAAAAAACTATAAAGGTACATTTAGGGATTTTTCATGATCAATCCACTCCTTATCAACTTTAAATAGCAGGTACAGAACTGTTTAAACTGTTTAAAGGACTGTCACTCAACGTAGCTGCTTTTTAATATGCAAAGTTCCACCATTAGAAGGACAGAGAGAGGAGTGAATACACATGACCAATCAAAGCCCTTTATTTAGTTTTTTTTTATCTAAAGAAATCAATCATTTCTTTGAATCTGAAGACACATCTCCCTGTCTTTCTGTCTTACATCTAGTCCACAACTAGGCCTTGTGCAACATTTAGTCAAAACAGAAACATAAATATAAAACATTCTTATTACCATGAATTTGACCAGAAATGAAACAGTAACAGTACAGAAAGCAGTAAGAAGAAGTGAGAATAAAAACCAACTATATTTATTGAAATATAAAACACTGTGGTTTAACAGCTGGTTCCATTACCAGGCAGCTAACAGTGGCATTTACTGTTGTGTAGGTGAAAGTCATACCGTGGGTCAAAGTCTGCGATGGTCTTCAGGGAGTCTGGACTCCGCAGCAGCTTGTCCAGGAGGCTGACGATGTCTCCAAAACGTGGCCTCTTGGAGCGATCCTGAAGCCAACACTGCAGCATCAGCTGATAAACAGCCGAGGGGCAATCCATGGGAGCGGGCAGCCTGAAGGCCTCGTTGATGGCCTTCATCACCTAGAAGAGGAATATTTTACTTCTCTTTGCACAAATGTCTTCAATCTTATCCCTTCTTTATGTCTAATTTAATGAAGGAAATGGACTTGATCATAAACAAACACACTTTTAGAGGTCCATTAGCTACACATTAGATTTTCTTTCAAACCCACCTCATGGTTGCTCATGTCCCAGTATGGTCGTTCCCCAAAAGCCATGACCTCCCACATGACGATTCCAAAGCTCCACACGTCACTAGCTGAGGTGAATTTCCTGTAGGCTATCGCTTCTGGAGCCGTCCAACGAATAGGTATCTTTCCTCCCTGTTTGGATAAAAACTTCGTCAGAGACAAAAAAAACCCTACTCTTTTACACCATGCAGCTTTGACCTTTGACCTGTGTCTCCTTACACTTGTGGTGTATGTGCCCTCAGGATCGTCCTCCAGGACCCTGGAGAGGCCAAAGTCGGAGACTTTACACTCCAGCGTGTTGTTTACGAGGACGTTGCGGGCAGCCAGGTCACGGTGGACGTAGCTCATGTCAGAAAGATATTTCATTCCTGCAGCGATGCCTCGCATCATCCCAACAAGCTGGAAGGAGGAAAACTCCCCATCGTGATCCTGATGGAAGATGAAACAATGTAGATATTATGCATTGGTTTCAATACATTGAACATTTCAACAACAAACACTGGTCTGTGTTGGACTCACCCTGAGGTACCTGTCCAGTGCTCCATTCTCCATGTATTCAGTGACAATCATCGCGTGTTTAACTGCTTTTACAAAAGCAAAACAAAATATAATGTTATTTAATTGGTTCAAACATGTAATGAAAAAATATGTGGGGAGGGGGGGGGAAGATATTTTAAAGCTCAAAACTCACAGAAATCCTTACATTTGGTGACCACTCCTTCCAAATGAATGATATTCTGGTGGGAGAACTGGCCCATGATGGAGGCTTCACTCAGAAAATCCTGTCTCTGCTTTTCTGTGTAGCCAGGCTTCAGTGTCTTTATGGCCACCGTCACTTCTTTCCTGCCCGGCACCTTCAGAATACCACGGTACACCTCTCCAAATTCACCTGCAAAAGGGAGGAAAAAAAACACCTTTAGACCCATATCAGGTGACGGAGTGTTGTCAGGTTAACAGAGGAGAGTGAAGGCGGAGGATTTGCCCCAGGGTTCCTGTCTGTGAGGAGGTGTGTTCTGGCTGTGTGTTGAGAGACAGAGCCTTGTGCAGTTTAATTGGTGAATGGCCTGTGGTGTGGGAGCATGGGAATCAGCTGTCACATGAGGATAAAGAAGGGAATGGAGGGGGGTCACGGTCGTGGGAATTAGGGAGGAGAGTGTCATTCAAAGGGTAAAGGTGGTCATACTTCAATTAACCCTTATGTTAAGAAAACACATTTACCTTTTAATTAAGAAACAACAGAAGACATATTTCACAGGTCTGTTCCTTTTGACTAGATAGAGTAAATAATACAGATATTCATATATTAGAAGGTACAAAACTGGGCTTTAGTTAAAACAGTCTACCAAGGTATTTGAAAAACAGTGAGAGTTTTCCACAAAATCCTTGATAAAATTCAAATATATACATTTATTTAAAAGATGCTTTAGAAGTTTCTGACTAATTAAAAAATCTTAAAAGCTTTTTAAAAAAGTAATTTGTTATTAAATACTTAGATTTCAATTTCAGATCATTCCTTTTTTATCCACTTTGCTCCACTGTTCCAAATCTATTTTCCAAACTATCGGGGCAGGTAGGAGCCAACAGGGTGCTCTGATATCAGTCCAAAAATTCTGTTTCTGCAACACTTGTAATTGTTAGTCACGCTGAGCCAAAACACACACATCTGATGGCCAAGCATTGCGACACGACAAAATGTCTGAACTTGTTGTGTGAGAAGTGCACAGGGAGCCAGGTAGATGCTAATCTGCCTGAAGTAACCACTGTCAATCAGCTTCTTAAGACCCAGTATAAACAGCAGAGTTTGGGGAATGTAAAAATCTGTCATCGTCTCAGAGTTTAGATTGACTCGACGGCGTCGTCACTCACCAACTCCAATTACTTTCTGTTTGGTTATATGGTTGGGGTGGATTTCCGTGGCAAACTTCAGCACGGCTACGTTGGGGTCCTCGTAGGTGTGAGGATCCACGTAGGTCTTCAGAGGCTTCAGTTGGTCTAAGGGTGAAAGACCTAGGTTTATTTTGTGTTATTAAAGTAAATGTTGAGGTGAATGAAGACAGATTTAAGAGACTTTTTTGATGAATCTACCTGAGCTTGAAAAGTAGGTGTCCTCTGGTCCTTGTCTGGTGTGAGAGTTTCTTTTCCTGAAATGAAGAAAATAACATTATAATAGTTACTAAAATTCATCTACTAACTCTCTGTGATTATTGATGCAATTATGAGCATCCACGTCAATAAAATATCAAAAACGTTACAAATGGCATTTTTCCAACAAAAATGGTTATGAGAAATTAAAAATATATGAAAAAACTCCAACAAATACCAATCTATGGCAAACGTTGTGATCTTATGACAGAATTAGTCAAGGGAATGCTGACTCAAAATACTTCAGGGCTCAGTGAAGACAGACATTTAAAAAGGAAGAGGGTTTGGCACAACAGTGACATGACTAAGAGCTAAATGTGCCTCCATAAATTACAAAAACTGGCTAAAAGAAGCCTGTTGTGACATGAAATGTAGCATCTCTGTACTTTGTGCAATACAAGTTTACAGGTGGGTACATTTATGAAACCAAATTACTTTAGCCCTGACAGGTTGTGGATTTCTTTCAATTGAAATGCCCTGAATATAATTAAAAATAAACCTAACCCTAAAATAAACACCTTTGAGTCCTTCTTTAATGTGAATAAATCTCAGTACCCAGTCAGAGTCCTGACACTGCTGATTTTCCTGAGTCTACAGCAGAGGAAGCAGCACTTTGATAAGGACTGAGAGCAGACTGTTTGCTGAGCTGATTCAACAGACCAAATAGAAGGGAAGCTGGACAGACTGGCAGCAGTCTGTAAATGTACAGACACAGGTCACATTAACAAAGGCCCAGAAGTCTGGTACAGAAAGAACCGAGCTCCTCTTATCACCAACAATGCCCCATTCTGGACAAATGCCTCAACACTCCCTGGTATACAGTCATTAGGCACCTACCACACAACCAGTTTCACCCTAGAGTGAGCTGGGACACAGGTATAGATTAAGAGAAAAGACTAAAGTGGCTAATGAAAGAAAACAAGAATAACAGAGTGAAAGCAAGGGCCATTTGGGTGGCCGTACAAGGAAGAGTAGAAGAATGAAGGAGGACTTCAGTGGAGAAGGTTGTCATCTACAGCAGGAGAAAGAAATGAGTGACGCTGAGGTGATCACAGAAGAAGGCAGTTACTGACCTCCTGCGCAGGAACAGAATCACAACTACTATGAACAACATGGCTGCTGCCCCAATGGCTGAGATGAAGATGATTGCTGTGTTGTTTGGAGCAAGGTGTCCTGGGGAAAAAAACAAGTCATGTTGAGGGATGGAGTTTTTAAACAAAGCTTTGTTAATGCTTTTTGTTCCAGTGGTTTCCCTCTGTACCTTCAGATGAAGTCTCAAAGTGTTCCTCTAAGATGGAGCCTCCGGCGCTGCCGTCAGTGCCGAGGGCCTGAACCCTGAACAGGTAGACGGTGCCTGGGGTCAGATCATTGATCTGGACGGAGTTCTTTTCAAATCTGTGGACAATGTAAGTGGTGCCATCCAGTGTTTCATCCTGAAAGACAGGAACAAGGAGTTAAAGAAATGCAGTCTTTTTCCCTCTCTTACAACCAACACTGTTATCAAGTTCTGAGTATTTCAGTCAAAGTCAAAAGTCCAGGTCCTACTGAGTCCAACTATGATAACTGAACTCAATCCAATGTGGACTGGCTGGGGTCAGTGGTTAGTAGTTATATCATAAGAGTCAGGTATGAAAAGCCATATGATTCAGGTCCATTCGTGACATCAGTGTCATCAATAAAACACAACTGTAGTAAATGAAATATACCATTTAAACACACTTCGAAGATAATAACAAAAAAGCAGCTTACATTTTTGCGGTAGGTAATTTCATAGCGAACGGCCCGATTCTGGGCCCGTGGTTGGGGTGATACGTCCCAAGAAAGGGACAGACTGGTGGGCGTCCTCTCCACCAGTCTTATTGCCATGATTTTGGGAGGATCTGAAAACAGGAGAGAGAGAATAATTTAGTATCCATAAAAATTGCCAACCTGAAAAATGGTGTCACTTGCAATGAGGGAATGACCTCCTATAGCTACTTCAGAGCTGCTACTGTTTTTCTGATAGCATCTCCTATTACTGCAGCACTGATATCATCGGCCACTGCTTCATATCAGCACAACTCACCTGTGTAGTGAAGATATGTAGTCAGAGCGCTGGTTGATGGAGGTCGATTAGCCCGCGGCGAGGCTTGATTCACAAACATAGACACTCCACTGTGGGCCTCCACAGTGAAGGTGTAGTTCAGGTGAGCCTCCAGCTCGCTCACCGACACCTTGGTGTCGGTCAGGCCCACGCTGCCAGGATCGTATCGTATTTTCTCTCCGCACGGCTGACAAGCTGTGCCATCACAGCGCAAACACTCAACGCTGTAGGTGATGTCGGTTCGACCCCCTGTGTCTTCAGGTGGCGTCCAGGAGAGGAGGATTTTTCCTGCCGAGAGCTGTGTGGTGGTGGCCACGAGATCTCGAGGAGCAGATGGGATACCTGAGTGACACAGATAGAGAAAGAATGTGAAAATTAATTAAAGATTAAAAGAAAATATGGTAACATCAGAAAAAAAAAATATATATATACCGTGTCCACTATTATTAGCATTTAGATTTATGGACCTTTAAACAACTGATGAGAAAAGTCACTGATGATTGTTCACGGCTGTTCATACAGTAGACGGGTGTGATCATTCGGTACAATAATAAAGCTAGAATGTCCTGACAGAGTCAATGTAAATATTAAAAGAAGTCAAGGCATTGCTAAAGACTAACAGCACATTTAAGCCACTTAATCTGGTAAAGGTAAACAAGTGCAAAGGACAAAAGAATGTTAGAAACCCAAACATAAGGAAGGAAAAACAGACAAAAGTATGTTTTTGTGCCACAGCCTGAGTTACAGTTTAGGGTGCAGTTTCACAGGAAGTGGACCTAATGCTAACAGGAATATACCTACACGTCTTTGTGTGATTGTACTACAGTTAGAACGGTCCCTAAACAGTTCCTGTTTGACAGGCAGAACTTTTAGGCAGTAAAATAGGTTAAGATGAAACCTGCAGTGAGTACTTTTCTGATTAGTTGAAGGTTATCAAACACTCTAACTTAACTAATTGTTAATCCTACTTGCTGATTATACTACAGTTTGTTTCTGAAATCATTTTTATATAATCTTTTGGTGAATTTTTAATGAGATTTGAACATTTAGCTATTTCCAAACTTCTGCGATCTGTGGGCTAGCATGTTTGGTTGTTTAAATGCCCTAAGATGAGGTTTTATGGGGTTTTTTCCACAATTCATCTTCTTTGCTAGATTTCAACATTCTTCTACTTACCGGTGCACGGTCCAGAGGGGGGGTCTGTTGGAGCCCGATAGAAGCCGTCCATGCAGGGACAGACCAGGGCTCCAGTGCTGAGCCTCTGGGTGTGGGCAGGACAGGGCGCACACTGGTGGTTGGATGCTTCAGCTTTGAAGAAGCCAGGGCGACACTCTGCAGACACAGAAAAAACAGATTTGCATTCAAAAAGGAGCACAAAGACAACAAACCAGTCAACCGCAGACCAGATCATCCCATGAACTCAATGTTGAGCCACTTCACTCTGACATGGAAGATCAGTCATAGTACAAGTGAACTCTTCACCTCTCAAGAAAGGCAACATGGTTGATAGGATGTGTTAAATATGTCCAGGCTAAAGGTCAGATTTGGACAAGGGACAGAGATATGAGAGAAAAAACAGAGTGGAGGCTCTGCACTGTGTTGACTTTATTCGTTAAAACACTGTCCACTCCAGTGAAGACACTGTCCACGCCAGACAAAAACATACTCCTTAACCAACCGGCACTCCTTTCTTTTCTCTCTCCTGCTTTTTTTTCTAGCAGCAACGCCTCGCTGCCTGTTGCTTTCTTACAGTCTCAACAAACAAAACCAGTCAGCCTTCATTCCGCTGCGGCAAGACTGTCCTTAGTGCTACGTAAAAAGGAACAAATCAAAGAAAGAAATATTTAGATGTAAGGCTTCTTTAGAACAGCTTTCCTTTACAATGAACTCTCTGTTGTTTTTTTTCCTCTCATTGGAGCGGACTCTTGAAACTGTATCTTTGAGATAAGATGACATCAAATTTCACACGTCCAGCACCAGATGAAGAAATATGCAGGTAGAAGCTGTGGCGGTGTGTAAGGCTGGTGAAATATGAACTTAATACAGTGTGAAATTTTCAGAGAGGACACATCCCAAAAATGAGACGCCCCCGCGCTTTGACTCTGCTAGAACATTCCAGCGGCTGTCGCTTATGTCCTCACACCACCATCACACATCCATTCACTCCAGTATGCACAGCACACATGCAGCAGCATGCACATGTAGGCACAAAACACACGTACATGTATTCAAAGCGCACGGGGGTAAATCTGACATCAGAAGACAGATTACATACGATGCCTGTCACCTGTTCACGTCCCTCTCTCCAGACGATACACACCGACTCTTTAGCACAAACACACACTGGCACAGGCAGACATGTGGCTCGAAGCACACACACTCTTTTAGTGTCATTAGTTGGAACATTAAAAGAGCTCATGTCAGATTTCCTAAGACCTTGACTTGATAAAGCCAGTTAAAGCCCACACAGACCAAAGGACATGAGGAGTTACAGCAGGAAGAGCCAAGTCCACTCCATCGGACAGTTAGAGCTCCTTCCTCTTCCTCTTTGGCTACATTCATTTTGCCTCAAAGTCTCAGAAATACTTTGATTTATTTCTCGCCTAGCTGTATGTTAAGTATTAGCTACTTTGGCTGAATTTAGCTAGCTCTTTAGCTAACAGGCTCCTCCATATTTCAGTTTTTGTTAGTAACTAACTCTAAGTAAGGCAAACATTTGTCATTTTCACATTTTTCTGGTTACATCTGGACATACAGAACTATTTCTTGCTTAATTTTGGTTATTTCCAATCCCCTTTGAGCATTCTATTAGAATGTTTTTAGCTATTTTGCCAATTGTTTTATCTGACCTAAATTTTATGTAGCTTAAAGTGTTTGTTTTGCAATGTTTTCAGTAACATTTCATTTTATTGTTAAGCTTACTCCTGGAATACATAGAAAACAGGACTGTTCGGATCAGAGGTGGAACATTCCCAAGAGAACTCAATGCAAATAAGGTTGGTAGTACAGAGGGAGGACACGATATCTAAGTCAAATGAAGCGTGGAGACTCAGATTCATGCCTGTGTCCAGGGAGAAGCAACAAAAATACTGTCAATGCAAACAGATTCAGAGTCAGGGTAGAACCAAGGACAAGGATAATATCCAATTCACCCACAGATACTGTCTCTGTCTGCGGCTGCATTTCAGAGCACTTCATTTGAATGAAGTTTCTCTTGGAAGCCACCAGTGACCACACACTAGACCCGGGGCATGCAGCTCCTGCTCCATTTAAGTCCTATCAAGGGGATTTACTCAACTGACCATGAGGTTCGCTTCATTGGCAGTCTGCTTCGTTCTATCATTGTGGTTGACCGTTGCGGCAGGGCTGCTGTGAAAAGTCTTGTATTAACTGAAGAGCATGACAACAATGAAACGCACTTAGCTCGCAGAGAATTTGTACATTTGTCCAATTGCCTCGCACGTGACTCAACCCTCCTTCCCTTCGACGACATACACCCCTGGCCAGCTGTTTCCCTGACAATTACTGCTACTCATTAACGGAGTGCAGGCAGAGGATGGGCGAGGCAGAGCAGAGGTGGTGTAAGGAGACAGAAGGTTTAGAAAAAAGACAGACAGGGATACTGTATCCTGCTGAGGACTGAAGAAAAGAGTGGAGAAAGAAAGGAGACGGGCCGGGGTGAACCCCTCCATTGAGAAGTGGGAACAGCTGCTGTTTCAAACCCAGATTCATTCCCCTACCTCTGCTCCTCGTAATCCCCCAAATTCCTTCCTCCCCCTTTTTTCTCTCCTCCCCGCTCCTTACTAAAAAGGCTCCGAGCTAACCCATTAACATTGCTATTCACCACTGACCAGCAGGCAAGTAGAATGCCATGCCATTCAAATGCTGAAAGAGAAAAAAAACATACACAAGCACTGCAGATGGGAATAACCAATGATGCCACATGGCAGCTGAATAGAGGAGGACTAGCCTCTTTTTGGCGCTGCAGTGTAGGCTGCAATGCATCGTGGTCAGGCCTGCGGAGACGAGGGCCTTACACTGTAAGATGTCCCTATAATCAAGATGCATTCCAGTGCACACCACCCAACGGGAGCCTTGAAGCAGCTTCAGCTTCATTTTCTGCCTTGTTCTCTATGGTAAAGGTGAATGAGTTTGTGTTCCGTGAACATGTGTCACAGCAACGGTAAGAGAACGTGATGGCTCTGTGCAAAGGTATTTAAAAGGAGGATTCTTCGCCAAAAGAGCAAATAACAGTGAAAGCAAAACTTCCTGGTTCCAGTGGAAAAGTGGAGAGGAGAGACTTTGAATTGTTGCTGGACACAACAGGAAGCAGGAAGCACGAGTCTGACGCAGTCTTCCTTCCTCAAGCAGCCAATCAAAGCATGGAAACATGAAGGAGTGTGACCAGCAGAGAAATCAGCATTGGTCCTTACACAGAATAATACCCAAAAGGAAGCTATGACATGTTGACTTTAGATGGACTTGGGCTTTAAGCCCTAGAGACGTGGGGGGAGGGGCTTATTTCTTTTCATAAACAAAAGTCCCAGCCGACAATCTTGGAGCAGTTACTTCTTCTCTCAGATTGCTATAAAGCAAAGGAACTGTTTGTCATTGGAGAGGCCCCGTGCACCTCGAGTGGCTCTGTGTTTGTTTATTGAGAGTGCACAGGGGCCTGTTACATATTGGGAGCCTGAGTGGCTCTAGTGTGAGAGAGCCCAAGGGCCCCTCGGTTTGTCGGCAGAACTTAAGACGGATGAGATGGCGACAGTGATGAATGCCTGGTTGGATGGACGGAAGAATGGGTAACATGGTGGCTTGACAACAGAAATCACCCTCAGGACTC
>NC_024316.1:7073749-7095250 GCF_000523025.1 Cynoglossus semilaevis | reverse complement strand
GACCCCTTCCCACAATAAAGTCCGGCACTGGGCTTCTAAAAAACAGAAGGTCATGTCTGCCTCAGGGTAGATGGGAGGTAAACTGTGCATGGCTTACATGGAGTCAGTGGCCAAGTAAAACAAACACATGCTCACAGCGTGGAGCAGGAAGAAGAGGAGGGAGGAAGATTGTAGGAGCAGTCGGCAGCTTGTTTCGGTGAACAAGTCTTAAGTATGATGAGAACAATGAAAACAAACGGGAAAAGAAATTCACATTAAATCACGGCAGTATGTTAGAGCTGTGTTTACAGCCAGGTCTGGGGATGTTTTACATTGAATACTGTGCCTTCTTCTTCATTCTTCATTGTTCAGCCTTTTACATGGCTGTTTTTAGTTGACATGTCAACTTTATTAAGGTAACATGTAACAATGTAGGAATGCAGTGTGTAAATACAACAAGAAACAGTATCCGTGTACCCCAATAAAACTAGTCCATTTAACCAGCTTCATGGATAGGTTAAAAGCAGAGGCCAAACTTTAGTTTTGGATCAGTAGAAAAAAATAAAGCAATTAATACAATCCATACATTCACTAATTGAATTAAATGTATCCAGGGTTTTTTGACCTGGATGAACTCCATTAGAAAAAAACATTACAGCTGTAGCAGGAGGAAATACAGCTACAGCAACAGGGACAACACTAAAATATATTCACAAAATGAAAATGAAAAAAAAACAGTCAAAAAACATTGAAACTGCTTTAAACTGGTGGGAATAAAAGTGTGTGTTAAAGTTTGATGCTTTAGCTACTTCTGTGATCTCCCTGAGCCTCCATCTGTATCTGTAGTTCAGTCGTTTCTTTGTCTGTACCTTCACCTACTTCACTTCTCCTCCCCCACAACTCCCTCTTTTCCTCCATGACCTGGTCAGACCCGTAATTGCAATATGTCATGTCATTTTGTTTGTATGCAGGGTGACAACATGTCATTAGCATTTTGGGGGAGATGGATTGGTTGTGGAACAAAGGGGGTCTCTGATGGGGGAGGTGAGCCGGTAACATGAGCAGGGGTCACAGAGGTAGAGGAGGGGAGGGGGCGGAGGAGTAAGCAGTAAAGGTGTAGGGCTTGATGAAAGTGTGTGCCTGTGAGGGTGGGGGAGTTTGGGGGGGTGCATTAGTCAAAAGGATTAGCTGACCAATGGAGCAGCTGTAAGGGCATTACATCTGTTTTACAATTGTACTCAGGCTTTCATCTGGGGTTGTTAACCCACATAATAAATTCCTTGATTCCTGTTCTCCTTTCACTTTCTCTGTCCACTCAGACTAGCCAGACTGGGAGTCAAACGTGGAGTCAAGTCAGTCACAACATGTGTCTAACTTTTTTTTTGTAAAATGAAATAAAGCAGACACACCGAAGAAGCAAATCCAGGCTGGCACAGAGGTTTCCAGAGGCCAGAGCAGGACCACAGTCATGGTCGTCCGGTCACGTTTCTTCATATTGCTGGTCAAGTCCAGACAGCCAGGTGGGAAATACAACACTATTTTACTATGGCACACTGAGCCAACAGGCCACAGACTGGAAGTCAGTCCACTTCCTGCATAGGGAAAGGGGCCAAAATGGGACCAAATGCAGCAATAAACCAAAGAAGTTATAAGGCCAGACGACAACATGGAGAGCGGCTGCACGGCGCTGCTCAGCATAGAGTGACAATAGAAAGCCCTGAGCCAGTGGGTTGGGGAGTCATCGAGGGATTAGGTGACCTCCGGTTTCCGCTGTGTGCTAGTCCTGTGAGCAGTGAAGGGTGGGTGGTATGGGTGGAGGTGGCAGTGGTGGTGGGGGCTGCTGATTGACACGGTGGAAGAAAAGTGCTGACCTCACAGCAACGACAGCAGTACAAAACAATGCGATGAACACTGCCCTGGATTCCCCTGCAACCACCACAGATTCACAAACACACACACACACAAATATAGATAGAGTCAAGACTCCAAGCTCAGGAATGTCATCAGGAGGAAATATGTCCCAACTTCCCAACCACAACCGACACATGTGCTACACAGCACAAAAACTGCTGAGGCTCAACTATGTGACAAATGGTGAGCATTCAGAAAGTAAAGCATTTAAACACAAACTCAGACAAAATAAATAATAGTTTTTTGGTCCTTTATATTTTACTTGGTATATTCATATTTTGAGGTGCGTTTATAGCACATATAGAATTTTCTATCAAACTCAAAGTGGACTTAAATAAAACATAAATATAAAATATATTAAATATAAATAAACAACAGCCCAAAAAGACAATTATACCTTCAATACAAAACACCCAGTAGCATACTTTTCTAATATACCAAGCAGTGATGTTGTACAGTTTAATTAATCCTATCTATTTATGTATGTAATCATTTCAAGTTATATTGCTAACGGCTAATGTGTCACAAATGAATAAAAGCTGGAGTGTGTAAGTATTGACCATAGTACATGAAAACCATTGAAAAGTAGTTTATTCTAGTCTGTTAGCCTCTCTGTATCAAAGGGTTTTGAAGTTATATGCATAAGTTATCTATGGTGGCTTCAAACTGGTTGGAAAACGCCTGAAAACACCAAGAAGTTTCTACAAGTGGATTTTACTGCTGAAAAACTGTGCGCTCAGCAGTTTGATGGGATAAACACTTGTGTTTCTTCTAAAAACACACAAACGCCCCTCTGTTGTCGGATAGTGTTGCTCGACAAGGGCTGTTAAAGATGAAGGAAGAATGCAGATAAAATAACATCTCCTGTGGTCACAGAGCTGCAGAAAAGATAACACCAATAAAAGTGACCGAAAATCACACACTACAGCTTTAAGGCTTAATGTGTATGAATGTGCACTTGGCTGCCGTGACTGCCAACAGAAACACGCTCTCAGGATACAAACTACCACGTCAATCTCCACTATCAACCATCCAGGAGAAAATAGTGTCAAGTTCGGTGTGAAATGCATCAGATGGCAACATTCATCTTATTTCAGCCGAAATCGACTGTTGTTAGCAGACTCTGACACCTCCAAGTCTCATCCATTAGACTCATCGCCGTTTTGAGACCACAACAGGACGAATGCTCATGCTAAAGAGCCGTAGAGGCTTCCTCATCTCATCTTCCCTACATTTACTGTCATCTCCATCGCAGTAATTGCCAGTGTTCTGTTCACTAAAAACGTGACCCAACAAGACGAAAGCATGACACCGCATGAAAGTACCTTTGGCGTCCGCCCATTATCTAACCAACTCCCTTACGTTCAGCCTGCTGGGCAGACGTTACTTTGGCGTGAGATCTGAGAACCCCACAAACTCTTAGTAATCATGGTGGATTTCCAGAGCTGAGCAGAAAAAAGAGAAGCTTATT
This sequence comes from Cynoglossus semilaevis, assembly GCF_000523025.1. Taxonomy (NCBI): domain Eukaryota; kingdom Metazoa; phylum Chordata; class Actinopteri; order Pleuronectiformes; family Cynoglossidae; genus Cynoglossus; species Cynoglossus semilaevis. Next base: position 7,091,889 of record NC_024316.1, on the reverse strand, counting down.
TTCCAGCCCTTGCATGTTAACGATCAGCGCTGTCCGATCAGTTGGTGACTTGCCGCCCTTTATTCCACATTTCTGATAGCAGCCACAGAGATCATGAGCTCAGGGTATTGGAGCAGAAAATTTCATGTGGGGATTAGTTCGTCAGAGCGAGATGATGCCATTATGTGAAATCCACCCTAAGCCATCTTAATCAAATCCCTGAGATGCTGAGGTGTGGTGCTGTGTTCACCTTCTTTTGTATACTTCACATCAGATAAGTTAAAAATTAAACAAGTCCTTGGTTTTAAAAAGGGTGGGGGTGGACGGGGTAAGGGGTGAGGAACCAGTTGGCTCCAGGTACTGACAGATTTACATCCTAACGACACACTTCTACTGTGTTTCCCTAAGACTTGTTTCCAAGAACAGCAATCGAAACCCAAAAATCCAACAACGATAGAAAAGGAAAGCTTCCATTTCCCCTTTCTTGTGTAAGTGTGCATTAACTGCGGCGCAAATGAACCCAGTTACCACTCTAAGCCAACACAGTTGAAACTTTGCAGTGTTTTCGTTTTGTCTTCATTCTTATTTACCCATTCAGTATTGTGCACAAACCTAAGGTCATCTTGAGGTTTGTTGTCTCTTTTCCTAGAACGTTACCAGGAAACACATGAGCTGCGTGCTGTAATAAAAATAGAACTTCCTCAGGAACAACAGCTTCTACAGACTATAGAGTCAAGTCATTATTGTTCCCTGTTGAAATCAGACCCTCTGGTCAAAACAATATGAGAAAGAAATTCGATAAATAATCCTTGGACCCTTGTGTAGGTCAAAAGCTTATGAACAGTACAAGAAACGACAAGAATCAAAATAGTTAATACTGACGTATACATGAATTCATATGAATGGACTCTGGATGAAAGCTCAAATTTTCAATTGATGAATCCAAAGATCAAATACATTTGGATCCTGTTTCCAGAAATAATTACAGCGACAAAATGGGATCATTAAGAATAAAGGACTGCCTAAATCCTTTGAAAAGAAAGTTCAGGTAAAAGCCTTTTGATGAAAGAAGCCTCACATTATGAACAGGGATTGGATTAAAATTTTAAGATGACTTATCACTAAAGAGAAAATGAGTTTGGATCAACACTAAAACTTTCCCAAACCACCACACACTGGTGTTGATCTTTGGATTTGGGGCAGAGTATTCATCAGAACGTCAAGGTAGGACCTGTGTACGGTCTAAATAGTTAGAGCAGGGCCATGTGAAACGGGATGTCTGAACTCCACCACTGTCATAATCCTGACCTACGCCAAAAATATGGCCAAAAATAACAAACCCTGTGCTTTTACAGACAACAAGAACACAACGCGTGTTTGTTTTCACTTGGTCAGCCCCAGTGCACCAGTGTGTATCTCTGGGGTAGATTCAAATTAGGGACTGGAAAATGTTCATGGGAGTTTATATGTTTGAGATAAGAGAAAATCAAACAAATACAAGACAAAAGGCAGAAAATTGAGCCTCAAACAGAAAGTGTCTTTAGGGACCTCTGAGGAAGGGAGGAGAAGCAGGGGGAGGAGAGCAGTTGTTGCTAAAGAGTGGGTAGTGACCCAGCGATTGGTCACAAAAGTTTACTTTGGTTGCCCAATACAATTACTAACTTCTGGATTTTATTTCAACTCAGAGTGCATACAATTCTTCTGTTTGAAGAAAATGAGGGGTGTAGTTTCCCTTTCCTCCTCTACAGGGGGCACTGCAAACTGCACTTTGTAGAGAAGTTAATTAAAGCTGAACAACAGGTCAACATGGTCACAAACAGAGGTTCGAGCTATTGTAAAGATAAGAAAAATGTTTAATTATACAACATTGTAGTATTAAAGGTTTCCCTCAATGCTTTAAAATGTAAACTCTAATCTAAAAAAATGTTCAAGATTCCTAACTTATAAGGTATCTGAAAACAAAAACCAAAAACGTTCGACTTTGACTAGATTTCTTCCTGCTGTGTCTCTGCTGATGAACTCACCACCATACATCTTTAGTGGCCCGTTAAAAGTAATTGACTTTTCTGCTGTCTTTTCTGCTTATCTTTATCATCCATTTAGAAAATGAGCACAAATCCAACACCACCAAAGGCAGGGGACATTATGGAAAAAGCACAAAATGGTTTGTGTAGAAAATAGATTTTTTTTAAATGCTTTTCCCCTTATGAGAAGTTTAGGAAACATGGACGTAAAGAGAGGGTAGAGAGAGAGAGGGGGAGAGAGAGAGAGAGAGACTATACAAAGGCAAAATAGTAAGCAGAACCAGTAGTTACCTCACTTGAAAAGCACAAACACACCCAAGTCAATTACTACCCATACAAATCACTCACCACAGCGCAGTACAGTCACACAGCTCTACCAAACTGTTTGTAACATCAGCCCAGGATGGCCTGGGAGAGATGGACATGTAGGGGGAGAGAGACAGAGAGAGACAGAGAGAGAGAGAGAGAGAGAGAGAGAGAGAGAGAGAGAGGGCGAAAGAGGGCAGACTGAAAATAGTTTACTGGAACTTCTCTGGCCAACGGAATAATAACTTTACTGGAACCTTAATGGACAGTTGTTCCACCAAGACGCCATTTTACCCCAAGACACCATAACTGCCCTCGGCAGTCCCAGATATTCCACAGTCGTGTCTACTGTGTGTTTGTAAAAATACAGCCCTGTGGAAAGTACAGTGTGGGATTAAGTCATATTTGTTGAGGTAGTTGATGATGTGTGGACCGGGGCAGTTAAACACAAGGCTGAGCGTGGAGGCACGGCGGCCCGCTGTCCTTTCTGGTGGTGACACACACTACACTGTGTGGTTTGATTGTGCCAGGGAGGATTATGGGTAAGGAAGGGCGTGATAAGCAAAGGGAGGAAAACTCTTAGTGTCAACACTGAGTCACGGGTGGAAATCTGTGGCGCTGCTGCCAGAGCTAAGAAAACAATCACATTATTGGAAATAATATACTGTAAAAATAACAAAGGAATATATATAGAGAACACGGTATATTATTCTGAGTACGTGTCTGCCTTAAACACCACTCCAACTGTGCTGCTGCAGTAAAAACCCGGGGAATCGTCCTTGTTTAGCCTGTGTTATAATTTACACGTGAGTCATGGAAAAACAAATGGATTTAAAGAGAGTGTAAACCTGTCTAGATGAGTCTCTACCTGTTTGTACACTTAATGTGAACGCACTGTTCAAAGAAGTGTTCAAGCATCTGTACAGGTACATTCATTTAAGTACAGCTTGACATGTAAATACTTTTAGGTCAAAACACAACATTAAATGTTTTTTAGATACATTATGAATAACTTTATGTCTGCCCTATATGCCCTATATTTTTAAATCTTTTAAGTTGATAAACATGTTAATATAGTTTAATTTAGTGAAAATGTTCTTGTGTGGATCAACAATGTAAAAATTAGACACATTGTCTTTAAACTAGAAAAAGTAAAATATATTTACAAAACCCTAAATATACACATGTGCTCTAAACATTTTAATTTTTAATTTATAAGTATATAAAATGCATACAAACATTTTAAATAGTTTATAATACCTAATTATCTTACATTTATGATGTATTACCACTTCTTCATACTTTAATCAATTTAATTTATTTCATGCATTTATATTTGTTTATGAAAATAAATTACATTTATCCCAGTAATTCTACTCAGATAAATTATGAGATTGTAGTAATTAAAACCTTTTTACATTGCTGCATTTACCATAGCTGTAATTACTAATTATTGGTAACTCTTTAGTGTAAAACATGCTGAATTTGGAATAAATCAAGAACAAGCTTAAATCTAGTATTTTTGACACTCCCTTAAATTAGAGAACAATGCTGCTGTGTAGTTGTGTTAAATTTAGATTCCCCTTATGTACAGTACACAGTTTATACTGCATGTCACCACGCGTTTATGGCACTCACCACACTAACACAATAAAGTGAATACACCAGTGAATTACTGCAACATTAACATGTTTATGATCATTCCGAGACAGGATTTTTATTTACAGACGTTGTGACGATGATGGATTTGACTTGATCTTTGCGTATTTCAACTGACAAAAAATACAAAGTTGGCCATCATCTGTATTCCATCAGGATCTACGAACCCAGAGAAAAAAAAAGATTTATTGCTAATTAAGTCTGTGAGGTGGGCGAGGGAGGAAAAATAAATACCCATTCAAAGACTCCAAACATAAAAATGATTAATAGAAGAAATAACAAAGACAGCCTTCATCGGTCTGACTAGGATCATGGCCGTAAACATAAATCCTGGGGGCAGTTTTCCAGGTGCTTTAGTCTGTTTTAGCTGGGTTTTACAGTTGATGTTAATGTGTTTTGAGAGCACAGATAATTCTGCTGTACAGAAGTCTGTAATGGCCCGATAAGGGCTTCTTCCTCTCCCGGCTGCTTATGATTAACAGTCACTTTATAAAAGCTTTTTAGGTTTGCTGCTCTGCACGCTCATGTAGGTCTGCGAGTAAGTGAGCAAGTTTCTATCTTCGGAGTTTGTTTGTCCAAACCAAGTCCTGGGCACTCTGCAGAAGAGTAACCTACAGATACCTCAATGGGCGAAAAGAAATCACAGTTTGACGGGCGAGTGATCTCAAAGACAGAAACAACAGAGCGATGATGACGAGACCGTAGACAAAAGCCAGGAAAAGTCACACATTTTTACATTAACAGGGCCTTAGGGGCTGAGCGGCCATAAAAGTGAGCAATCACAACACTGAACACGGAAACCTTTCACCCACATAAGGAAAAAAACCTAGACCACAATTGAAGTTTTGTGGTTATTCCTTTAACAGCACTCTGAACAGGAAAAAAGGTGGAGGGAATGATTAACTGTGGGTCTGCGTTAGATTTCATTTAAAGCCGCTCTGAGCTGTTCCCCTCGACCTCGCGCTGCAACCTTATGATTCATTTTAGGGCCACCTTCATCCGCAACTGCCGAAACCAGTCTCTGCGCTGCCGTCAGCCTACGTCCTGACAGTAATTTTGGAAAGTCGGGAGGCAGAAGGCTTTTCTGGGTAAATTTAGGGTGAGTTATCTGGAGCTACTCTTCCTCCCATGGGAATTCCACAGGTCTGGAGTAATGTTGGGAGGCTCCTGCTCGGCAAACTCATCAGGAATGTACCGAATGAACAGGACAGAAGGAGGAGGAGGAGGCGGGGGTTGGAAGCAGAGGTGGAGGTGGGCTCCTCCAGCCTGGAAGCAAAACACAGCTCTTCATTGTTCTTCTACCTTTACATTCCATTCCTCACCTCTTTCTCTCTGTTAAAGAAAAAAAATCACACCACTCCACTAAACACCACCTCAGTTTCTCCCTTTGTATGACATTTCTCTCATTCCATCCTGCTCTTCTCCTCTTCCTCCTCCCTCTCCCTCTTACCTGGCACTTTCCCACAGCTTAGAATGCTGTACTGACAGAAGACTTCATCACTTTTATCCGCCTGTTGGAGGGAAACTGAATAAGAGAGCAGATCAACTGTACGTGGACTCCATGTGGTTTTCCAGCTGTAATTACCAAACTCAGCCACAAGCACCAAAGTCTGACTTTGGACAGTGTCTTGTCAATACCAATTTAACTTTTTTTCAGTTTTATGTTCTCATGTTGAACCTGAACACTGAATTAAGATTTCAAGATTAGGGGAAATTTATAAAATATCTCTTAGTCGCAGAATTCCAAAGATCCAGGTGCATTCAAATTCAGGTTTTGGGAAAGATCAGGTGACCCGGCACTGATAACCTTTTTTTGGGCATCAAACGTTTTAAAATATTTCCATTTAAGTGTGGTTAAAAATTTGAATTTTGAAGGTTGAACACCTGATCCTAAATATTTTTAAGAAGCAACTTTAATTACAATAACCCCATGATTATTAACATATTAAAATGCAGGGGGGAGACCACTATACTGACATGAGGCCAATGACAAATAAAGTCAACAGGAAAGAACAGAGAGAGAAAACCAGTTTCTATATTCAGTAAAGTCTTGAAATCCCTCTAAACCTGAAGTCTGTGGAGTGACAGAAATGTTGGTTGTTCACTTCTATTGTGCAGAAGTGTGTGCATGTATTACCACCCCCAAACTGAGGAGGAGCATTTAGCACTGATTGGTGTCTTTCGGTGCTGCAGTATTGGAGCAGATCTGAACAGGCCCTTGCATGCCAGTTGGTGTTCTATGTTCAAATGTGCTTCGCACTCAGAGTCACACCACCCAGCCCAGAGCCAGAGCTCAGCAGACAGAGGAGAACAGGCAGAGATGCACGGGGAAAACACGGAGTCGGCATGTTCCATCACACGAAGGGGGGGCCTCAGCTCCCTGTGATGCTTCAGATGAACAAAGTCCATGAGGCTCAGAGGCTTCATCTCGCCTCCCCTCCTCCCCCTGTCTCCCCAGCATAGCAGTGTTTAAGATGCTAATCCATCACAGTACAGTAGCCGCCCAGACTCTTTCATCATTCTCAGTCACACTGACAGCCCTTGCCACAACAATGAGAGACTTTTTTTGCAGGGCTTAAATACAACTGTGCTACAAACTACAAAGTAAGAAGCTCTGAGTGATGGCCTGACTGCGCAGCACACCCATATCCACACAAGGTCAAAGAACAGAAGATAATGGGAGAGCAGGAAGTGGCCTGATGCAACAGGCTGTAAGTTATGAAACAAGGTGTTGTAAAAGGTGGAGTGTTTCCACAGGATTCTATGGAACAATTCCAATATACATGTGTTGGGTAAATATTAGCGGAAATGGCTAATATTATATGGCTAATATGAAATGGCAACAACACAGAAATCAAGGTTTCTGCATTGACTTTTTGTGAGTGATGTTGAAGAAATGTTAAGATCTGGCAAAGTCTAGACCCAAAAAAAGAGAGTCTAAGGAGCAGTAAGGACCTGGATCAGCATCTGGCAGCTTCATTGAGGTGGAGCCAAGTTTGACTTTAGTACAGTCCCAAAAAAGCTTAATCAAGAATGGTCTTCAGGGACAGTTAGCAGCCAAGAACCCATTTGTTCAAAAAAGGAGAAGTTTAAAATGGCCAACACATGTTCATAGTAAAAAAGAAGTAATGAAGATCAATGACAGAGAATGAACCAGAGTGAAACTGCCGTGGATGTGTCGAACAAAACTTCAGCATGGGCTGCACACTGAGCACAGACCCCTTGGTCCATTTATATGTTTTTTACCCATGTATCGTAGACCAAAATGTAATCTAATTGAGATAGACCCTACGGCAGTCCCATTTTTTCAATACAAATGAGTGTATCATTAGTTTATAGACATTTAAAAGAATATGGCTGATTTGCTTAGCCAAAATAAATAAAACAAGCCTATACTGTATGTAGTGTATAATCGTTAAAAATTAATAAAACCAAGTTTACAAAGCATACTCTCTTTCACATTACTAAGACTATTTTTCTTTTCTTGTTTCCATGGTGTGCATATTGTCCGTGCTGTCTGGTATTACTTAGATATAGGCAGACATTCTTGGCTAAAGCATTCCACCTAGTCTGGGCCAAGGACTAACCTTTAATGACATTCATGACAAAGGGAATTTAATTACATGTTTTTTTACAACCTCAAACAGAAAAAAACATTAATTAGGCTTTGACTTAATTTCATGGCACAAGTTATTTGTTCTTGTACACAGTTTTCCACTGAGTTGACAAAATTAAAATGTGCTTCTGATACCCAGAAGCACATTTTCTAATTTTCTAGGTATCGGTTTAAGGTCAGGGATGGTGCTGTGACTTGCTCAAGTCGGCCTGAGCATTCCTTCCATTGCAGAGAGGCTGTGTCAGCCAAGGGCAGAATTCCACTCAACTATGATAATAACACCTATGATAAATATCCACAACTGCCATTCAGGCTTGTTTTACAACCTTCGACAATTAGATTAAAGGTACACTGAGAAAAAAACGTGACCAGTGACAAATGGTCTTTCTAAAAAGGAGATCTTCTCATGGGAACTGTGTGGCCTGAGCTGTTGAACTACAGATGAAATAGTAAAAGACTTTTCAAGGAGAACTCAAGGACAGGCTCTTACCTTGACAGGCGTCTTGGACTTCTTCATAACCTGGTTTACATTGGCACTGTCCGACTTGTACCACCCACTCTCCATCCACGGTGCAGTAGATTCGAGGCAGCTCCTCACTTACTGCATTTTCCACGCAAACCCCGCTCACCTCCCTTAGGGCCTGGTTTTCACCTCCAGCCACAGTCTCAGGAAATGACGCAAGGCTCTTCACAGTGGCTGGGCAGGTTTTGTAGTAGACCCTGGCAGATAGAAGGGCAACACACGCACCAATGTCTTGAAAGGCCAAGTAGAAGCCTTTTCTAGACAGGTTTTCAACCACTCTTGTTTCTGTGTTGATCCGCACTTCATTCCTCCTGGTGATTTCATCGGGCGCTATTGTGGCCACTTTTCTAAACTGGCTTTTGCGGAAGGTCGTCCCTACATCTGCGTCCGACTCTGACGTAAAGAGGTTGAAGGTTTCCTTGCAGGTCAGTGAGGCACCGTCAAAGGAGTTGCAATCGCGTACAATAAACTGGATTTCTACGAAAACCCTCGAAGCCGACGGGTGCCTCTGAATAAAGGTCGTACGCAACCAGTTGTCCTGCTCACGTTCGCCAACATTGCACACAGAGTAGGTGTAGAACTGGGAGCCGTTCAGAGTCCTCTGGACCACCTCCCACTGTAAAAGAGAAAAAAAACAGAGAAAACAAGTTTAGTGGTATGAACATGAATCCCTGTGGAACCCCCTAGTCCAAAGCTCTAACCCAGGTAGAAATAAAAGTGACATTTAATAAGGTCTCAATGACTTTATGTTTAAAGTGGGAATTAAACTATCACGTTTCCAAGCATTAAAAAGTCCAACTGAATAACAACCAGGTTGGAGGATAATGAATTTTCCTCAGAGGGTAGAATTATGGCTCCTCTCAGTTTGGCAGTGTTTAGTCATTTCTACGTGACACGTTAGAGCTTATTAAGCAATGTACGCTATTAGGTTGTTTCTTAACCTTTGTTGCTTTGTACATTTGATACGATCTTTAAAAAACACACACATACATTAAATACTACACATCCTTCATGGTTTTGGTGACAGTCACACACAGTGTTTACATAGATGTGTGTGCCGTTAATGCTACATACACGTGAGTGTGAGAAGCATTTCTGAGATTGCAAAAATACCAAATTATTTCCAAATCTTTCACATGCTTTCGCTACTGTTGGCATCTGTCCCAAAACTCTGCTGCTGCTTCTGCTCACACTAAACAATGCCAAAAAATGTGTCTTAAGAAACTTGACAGAATGTTACAACATGACCTTGGCTCTTGAAGAACAACTGCCCCCCCACACGGCCAATGCCTGTGGTTTGCTCTGTACTCGCAGCCACTGTGTTATTAATTAAAGAAATGTGCTTTGTTGGCTGAGTGTGTGGCTCTGTTTATAAGTTGATGGACAGCAGCAGGGCCCCCAGCTCTATTAAACAGCTGGTGAACATTTCTTTACGAGGGGCCTGTAAAACTTAAAATAATAATTGTCAAAGGTGCTGCTCGTTACATGACCATACGTCACCACAAATAACTTTTCCAGCAAACTTGGGTGCATGGGAGCAAATGAAGCGGAAGGGGAACCTGATTCTCAAAGATAACCAGTCAAACCTATTTGAGAAGGAACCACGGTAAACGGCACATCAGCACATGCCTAAGAGTCATCAGCACATGAAATGAGGCTATTTACTCCAGATTTGCATGAGCCTCACTGGTCAGTTTCTCTGAAACCGCAAAATAGACAATAACACACAAAACTCCACTGCACTCGCAAATATTTGGCCAAAAGTATGTGGGTGTATTAAGGTAATGTGTTGAACACGGACATTTTTTTAAAGGAAAGGCTGATTACCGCCCCTGAAAACACTTTTAAAAAGAGCTACCACATGCTGCAAACTTTAAAAGTTAATTGCCTTCTAACATACAATTCTGGAGCTGAAGCCTTAAAACCACAAGAAGCCACAAGAATTTCCAGTTCAGTGCTAGCAGCTATTCTGTCTGCTGAAAATTTGGTGTAGCCCAGACATGCTCTGCAGGCAACAGCTCCTGAAAGGGAAGACGTACAGGACCTTCTCACGTCCATGCACCAGAGCAAACATTAGGTTTCAACCAGCCGGGTTTTATAGAAACCTGTGGTGTGTGTGTGTGTGTGTGTGTGTGTGTGTACACACACCAGGGCCAGAGTGCAGACAAATGTAAACGTCAAACGTTCAAATATTGTCTGCAACAGACTGTCAGTTTATCCATACTGAGAATTTCCCGTAACATGTTTATCCTCAGGCAAATTCCAGGAGAAACAGTGGGAGCTGGAGTTTGGAGAAGGAGTGAGGAGGAGGAGAAGGAGGAGGAGGAGGGAACGGAGCAACTCACCCCAAGCTTGTCACCCTGATCCAGGGGCCATGTCAACCAGCCCAGTTCACCTCCTGTGGCCCTCATGTCCAAGAGAACCTCTGCAGAGACACAAGTAATCATTAGATCACGAGAATAAACATTTACAGATAAGAAGAAAATCTCTGGAAAACATTTGTTGTACGTGTTTACAAATGACGGTGGGATAAAGACTAAAGACTCCTGACATGATGTCATTTTCCATGGGGTTAAAATAAAACACTTTTTAACTGGTTGAAAAAGTCAAACCTCTGGGTCTGAACAGACACAGCAGCTGGAACTGAGTCTGTTATAATAACTTAATTCATACCCATTAGTATTAAGTTACTGCAGCGTGTAAAAAATCTGGATTCAGGGTTCGATAATGTTACTTCTTTTATGTGGTTAGTAGTTAGTTATGTTGTGTACTGCAAGCATTTTGTTTTTAGATATTTTAGCTACAACTAGAGTTTGCTAAGTCCACAGCTATCAGTGGTGTATTTTATAGCTGTACTTTATTTCTTTGTTTTTAGTTTCATTATTTACTTTTTTTTGCTTTTAGTGATTGGCAGTTTTTTTGTTTTAATTTAATGCGTACCAAGACTTTAATCATCGTTACTTTGGACATTAGGACAATGTTTTTTTTTATTATTGAAAAGTTAATAATACATTAATTGAGGTAAACTAAAAATAAATCTGCTTTTTAGGACTTTTTCCTTCTATTTTGACTAATTGTATTCACACTCTCAGGGCCTGCTGTGGCCTGTACTGTAGTGAGAGAATCAGGCTTTTTACAGGAAGATCGCAGGTTCAAATCCCACTGACTGGGGTGGATGAACACACCAGAAATTCCGTTGCTCCCAACTCACTCCTAAGAACGCTGCCCCCCACGGAAGGATTCATTTTTCTTAAGGTCTTTATAATAGTATATACATCCATGACTAATATTTAGGGACAATTTTACTGTGTTTCCAATTTTAAAAAATGCTGCCAAGAAAGGCAGAAGTTTGGAACATTTTACCTATGATTGTAAATAGTCACATTTTAAATCTCCCAGATTTAACTGCTGTACGTTTTGCAGAAATCTGTCCAAAAGTGAGCGGCTGGGATTGATTCTCTACACCAATTAAATAGAAGCACTTTCGGTTCACTTTGTGGAGAACGCAGTGCAATTGCGTGCCACTTAATTATAGTGTGAGGCCATACAGTCAGGGCAGCAGCAGTTGGCTCTTGTGTATTTTTATATTATGGAATCTGGCTTCCCATGAGAAAAGGTTACAATGTCCTGTTTAAAGTCTAACTTTATTCTTCCAACACTGAAACTAGTTATGAACTTAACTTCATTACCGCACTGGCTTTAATTGCCCCCACCCAACGGGGGCTACTGGGTAAATGTCCAACAGATTACATTTTTCTTAAATTAAAGTCATTGGTAAAGTGGAACTTTCATAAGGTTCAGTTTCACCTGCTGCTGTTACAGACACGAGCCTGCTGAGCGCACCTACCACTCACACCCCAACGACGGCTGATCAGTACAAACACACACGGGAAAGCAGTGACATTGTTTGTTTGTTTGGTTTTTTTTATCACTGAGAAAATACACTTGTCCACAGTGTGGCTGTCAGGGAGACGGACAATAAAAAGGAGAAGGTTTCCTGGAGGCAAAGTTCAGCTTCAGCAGTGTGGATCGCGTGCTGCGCCTTCGCCAACGCACCGCGTTAGGTGCAGAGAAAAGTTCAGATAAAAGTGAAGACGCTCACCTTCTTTGGTCTGCAGTGTGATGAGAATGCCGTTAATGAGGACATAGGTGAATAATAAAGGTCTTAGTCCAGTGAGGAAATCCATCGGGAAAAAACTTTTCTCTGTGTTCTCTGTGCGTCTGTGAGATCCTGCTGTGACTGAACCTCCTCTGAGAGTGAGGAGCTTCAAACCTCGGCTGAAACACGACGGCTCATTCACAAACACTGACTCCGCCCGCTGGAATGTGTCACTGCGTGTGTGCGTGTGTGTGTGTGTGTAAGGGGGAGGGTGGGAAACTTTCGCAACCTGCCTAGGTACTGTTAGAAATTCACTTTTTTTTTCTTTTTTTCTTTTTTTGATCTCAAGAACCTCTCCGACTGAATGCTCGGGTTGATTTATTACAATGAGATGTGGAAACTCCAAAATATTCTTAGGTTCAACTGACTCAAAAATGCTGAAAGCCCGGAGCAGTCTTTCTACTCTTAGTTCTTAAAAGTCAACGTTGATTTTTATCAGTTTGTTTATTTGAATCGTGTGTCACCTGTGGGCCAGAATCATTCCTGAAAAAGGTTGAAATTTTTATTAACCCATAGGAATTAATATTAGTGTCAACTTATACCATCAAAAACGTTTTTCCTGAAAAGTCTTTATTCCTAAACACTAGTTTCATGTACTGTTACGTTGAAGAAGAAATATGAATATAACATCTAAAAATCATATATCGTAATTATATATTATAATAATAGTGACTCATATTCAGAAGAGAATAGACAATAAAGCACAGGAGGAGATCAGAGCACATAAATGGACACGTGTGTGACCAGGCTACTGTTGGACAGCCATATGTTTGCATGCATGTCATGTAAAATACCCAATCCTGACTAAAAAAGTTCAAAAAAATTGAAAAAACTATCTTTATTTATGAATATAACAATATTTTTCTACACATCCTCCTTTAGTTCAAACAGTTCTTCTGTATTGATGGTTGAACAACCTGATCAAGTAAATCAAACCACACCTCAACACCTGACGAAGCCTGTTGGAGAACATGTGAGAACATGTTTTAGTTATAGAAGACACATCAGAAACCCTGAAGAAACCCTAGCCCCTTTTAAAATGATATGACTGTATAAAGACTCTTAGTTCTCTAACGCTAATGTTCTCTAACGAAGGAGAACCACTTCCTGTTTGATTCTTTACCAGTGTCACAGCGGCGGCCCACACAGTGGGGACGAGGTGTTATCGAACCCAGAACCCTCCGGTGGCCGGTCTGGGTCCTCCACTGGACCAGTCCACCTCCCATCTAGTCCTCTAATGCAGTGTTTCCCAAACTTTTTTTTCTGGCGACCCATATTTCAAAAGTCGCAAACCTTCGCAACCTAAGTCAATAAACATTATTGATAAACTCCTGGGAAACATGATGCGAGACGACCCAAAAAATATATCTTGCGACCCAACTGAGGGTCGCGACCTAGTCTTTGGGAAACAATGCTCGAGTTATATTTCAAGTAAAGTTAAGAGAGAAATAATTTTTCCTGTACTGTCATCAATTCTAATTATATTATATTATATTATATTGTATTATGTTATATTCAAGAGCCAAATGAATTTCTCAGTCTATTTGTTTTCATTATTATTATTTCTTATGTGTATCCTGTGTATCCTGACTTAAAAGATATCCTTGCTTCAAAGCGACACCTTTCTTCTTCTTCTTCTTCTTCTTCTTTGAGCTTTAATAGCAACTTGCATTCTGTGGGCAGTCATACTGCCACCTATTGTGTCTGTGTTTCCATGGTTAATAATTCCAAGGAACACCATCTGTAGCGCCCACAGGCCAATTTTAAATATCTAATGGGATTCTTTAAGTATATTACCATTTTCTTTTAGCAAAATACTCAAAATATTCAAAATGGAGTGGAACTGTGGGTAAATGCAGCCCCGCCTTTAACTGTAAATGGTTAAACTCTGACACAGAGCCAGCTCCAGTCATCGTGGAGCCCTGAGCAGATTCTGATTTGATCTCCCACTAATCCTTTCAAAGTGCACAAGCTGACAAATGTTCCAAAAAGTACTTGACATTTCTGCCAGGTTATTTTTTATTTGTCAACTCTTCTTTGTCTGCACATCGTACATTTCTATAGCTCTTTTTTCTGATCAATGTTCATAATAAGAACTTTTATGATATTTGCTCTCTGACCCTGAACAAATGATAAAATGCAGACGATTTTGGCATAAGTAAAAAAGAATGAGGTAAAAATCCCATCCCAGAAGAATTGCAGAACGTTACTGAGAGAAGATGAATGACCAACTGTGAGAGTGATTTAGACCTGACGGTGGAAACAGTGGTTAGGGCTTTTACTTATACCTATGGCCAATTTAAACTGAAATATTTCACCTAATCCCCAGTCTGAATGTTTTGGACTGTGGGGGAAAGGAATTTGCAGTGATTGTTTGAACGATTTCTTTGCCTCTATTTGTGGCTCTGTGATGGACTGGAGCAGTGTCCAGGGTGAGTGCTGGGATGGCTCAAGCTCCCCTATGACCCTGAAAAGGATTAAGCAGTTGAAGATAGATGAGTAGATTCTACAAACATTTCAAACTGGCACCGGTTTGCTGGAGAGCAGAGACCATTTAAATCCATCCACAGAGCCACATATACTTTACATTTTATACATCCTAAAATGTCTTTAAAATCCAGCAGTAATTAGCTACCTGGCTAGTAAGATGCCTGCAGGGTACAGGAAGTATTTGCATGCGGATACTTATTTAGATTTTTTTTTGTCATGTTGAAAAAGCCTGAGGGGAGAAAAACGGGAGTGTAAGCAGCTTTGTATGACGCGGTTATGGTCCGAGCATCTCGACACTCACAGGCAGAATCGTTGTGACAGGCATAGAGAGCTGTATTCATATCAGTACAATAGCAACAGCTGGCCTGCTGATAACTCATAATTTATGGGAACTATCTCAAAAATGTCTCCCCCTGCAGATAGACGCTGGTCAAGAACTGAAGGGGGAAAAAGGTTTAATCTGGAATTTGACTCTCAGGAGGGTGTGGGAGGTGAAATGGAATGGAAGGAGTTCAGCGTGAATATGTGGAATGTAAAAGAAGGCTTCACCTAGCAACTAGTGCAGAGTTGAATTCAGAGTCCAGTCTTATTGCACCTATACTGTCATTGCCTGTTGTTTAGTGTTGCCATAGCAAAATGTTGAGAAACAACATGCAAATGTACTGGGTTTATGGTTCCTTTCCTCCTCCTCCTCCTCCTTGTCTTACTCCTCCTCATACACTACCTGTAAGTCTACTGCTTCATACCACAGGTTGTGGGTTTCATTAAACTCCAGTGAGTTTTTTATTATAATATATATAATAATATAATTATATAATTATATATACTGACCATTGTACAAGGGCCTTGAAGCTATCAAAAATGATCAAAAACAAAGTTCTTAAAACTTAGACCAGTCAAAATAGCCACATTGATTAAGGGTTAGCTTAGATAATAAGACACAGTTAGCTACAAATATATATAAATCACCAGGTGGAGTAATGACAGGCGAAAAGTTAACCATGAGCCAAAGTTGAGCAAAAACAAAGCTAACTGTTAGCCTTAGTGTTTACACAGAGGCTGTCCACTGATAGCCAGGGACAAAGCTAAAGATGGACCTCCTACAGTGAACAGTGAGCAGACAGATGTCAGTTATCTCAGAAAGTCTGGTCAATATTTAGCCAAAAGTCTTTATTTTCAAATTGATTTAAAAAGTCTATCTGACCCCAACGTAGATAAAGTACAGCATGAAGGTGAGAAAGCCCAGAGTAACACAAACCCTTTGGTGAAATTGCCCTGGAAACGAACTGTATTACCCCAAACAAATATTTAAGAAAAAAAAATCCTCAGTTCAAAGCAGTGCATTTCCTCCCCTGGTGCTGTGCTTTACGTCTTCCTCCCTGGATCACTCTCCTCCTCCTCCTCCTCCCATTCTTTCTTCTCCAGGCTCGATTCTGCTTCATTACAGTTTGTTGTCAGTGGTGTTTACCTTTGAGAAGCAGCCGTGTCACCACAATACATGATTACAATACAGTGTGTCATTGGTTTGACACGCTCCCACCCACTCACACACACCAGCGGTCGTTCACACACACCTGTGAGGCTGATACTGCGGGAAACGAGGTGGTCTCTTCTGAGGCTGAGTCCCCCTCACCCCCACCCTCACCCTCCCATCCTCACACCCTTCTTTATACTAACTTTCAGGGGTCTCTCGTTTCACAAAAGCGAACCGCAGACGAACGCCGCGGCACTCTGTGAGCTCTTAAACCCCTACAATCCCACCACTCAGCCGCCTGCTCCGGCCTCCACAGCCAGCCTAAAGCCTCAATTATACTGTCCATGAATGTGCTCGTGGACACAGACACAACTGTGGACACCATTGTGGAACTGCCATGCTGTTGGTGCACGGAAAACTGTTCATCCTCTGAAGGTGAAATGACCATGACTGCAGCTGGAGCAGACAGTTTGATACCTGTTGATGTACAAGAGTACAGCTACACTACAGTAGTTAGTAATGAGTACGTGCAGCTAAGGTCACTACGTATAGTTCTTATGTAAAACTCCTTCATCTTTTCCCACCCTTTCCTTTCAGGGTTGAGGGCGTGGCTGCGGCCATTCCCAGAAGTCATAGGGTCAGGGGTGGAGGTACAGTATTACCCATGTACCAATAGCAGTCTGTGGACCAGGGGTTGGGAACCCCATGCTCTAGATCATTTCCAGGACTGTATTACTGTTTTTGTGTCTACCACATGGCTAAAGTTTGTTCAGTCTTCCAACCAACTTAAAGTAATTTTTTTTGTGTGAATTTATTTTAGGATCATTTATTTGGAATATTACTTAAACACAGTAGTGTCATCAGCTAAATTGTAATTAACAGTTTTTTTGGCTATTGCTCAGGTGCTATTATCCAGCTGAAGTGTATATATTGCTCAGGTGCTATTATCCAGCTGAACTGTATATTATGTATGTATGTATGTATGTAAGTCATACATGTATGTTGTACTGCATGTGTGAACTGAACTATGCTATGCTGTGTCCGGGACGGCTTGTTTTTTCCCCACTTCAGTTGTGAGTGCGTTCATATTTGGAGGGAAAACAAAAATGAAGTGGACGGTAACCATGGACACTTTGAGGTTTGAGGTTATGTGAGAAGGTCCACATGTGCCCACCACTGTACCACCCGTCACTCCAGCCACACAAGGATGTACAAATATTTGCGAACTCAAGGTGAGAAATCACAGCTGCTGGTGTCAAATGTGCGATTTAAAACCTATGCACAACACTGAGGATTAGTCCAGTCATAATGAACACACACACACATACAGAGGCTGACACACACACACACACATGGAAATGCATAACTCATTTTTGCAGACACAGAATCCATACAGTATAATCCACTTAAGCCCGACGAGACCATATGATGTAAAACTATCTGAGGGCCAACTGCTGCTGCTGTGACACTGAAGACTGGAATTATATCACATTTAAATACAAATTCATTTTGTGCATCATAAAAGTTTTAGGTTGAGCAGTAACATATTCAGATACCCAGCTTTAACCAGATTTTAACTAAAGATTTGCTTAATTTAATGAAAAAAACAACAGCTTTCTAATGACATTTGATCTGAACTCTAACTACTTCAACGCAAAATAAAAGTATGGTGTAAATTTGGAAAGAAATTAATTAAAAAGTTTTAAAAAAAAAGCCAAGGGAAGGCAAGAAATATATATAAAAAATAAACCTTAAACACAGCAATGCAGTGTTAGAATTGACCCCATAAATACCGAAGCCCAAACCAAAGACAGTTCCAACCTCACGTTGGAAAGTTGCCTTTCCACCTGTAACGTGTTTCACATGGACTAAATCTGACCAAAGCACACCGTCAACAACTCATGAATAAA
>NC_024316.1:7044164-7073704 GCF_000523025.1 Cynoglossus semilaevis | reverse complement strand
CAGGTATGAGGGGCGGAAAAAGGAGGAGGTAGAGGAGGTGAGTGAGGAGCAGGAGAAAGAGGAAACCGGTGATTTGTTTTTCTTTTTTCCATGTTGATATGAAATGATAAGACGTGCCTGAGGCGCCGCGTGTGCTTTATCTGAGCGGCTGAGCCTGCTGAATATGCATTGTTCTTTGTAGTTAGCCACTAAAGGCTAAGACAGGATGTAAAGTGAGAACTTAAGTGGATTTTCAGTGGGCGTGTGTGCGTATATGTGAGTCCATGTGTACGTCTGCGAGGGGGAGTTCTATGTGCGTGAGTGCTGAGGAGGGGGGAGCTGCTGGGAAAGCTGCCAGGCACAGGTGTGAGGCAACTTCAGCAGCTAAGACCAGTGGACAAACAGCAGCGTCATTGTTCCAGCACACACACACACACACACATAAACACACGTGTATGCGCACTGCCCAACAAGTGTGACCAGGCCAGCATGTGTGAGAACAGGATACGGGCTCATCTGTTAGTCTGATTAGCTGGTGAACTTCCATCTCCCCCAAATAATCCGCCTCCTCACCAATCACAAACAGAATCACACTAACACACACACACACACACATATGTCTTACACCTCAATGATGTTGACTAGGCCCAGGTTTGATAAAGCGGTTCCACGTGTCAGAGCACAGACGTACTGTTACCTGACGACAGTGACAGTTCAACAACAACTTGTAAATAATTTTGAAGTTATTTATACTTTAGTGTAAGACCTAGTCCAGCTAACCTGAAGAACATTTATATACCTTCATTTTTATTACTCTAGGGCTAACCACTGGTTCTGTTTACTATCTTACCTTTTAGCACCTCTGGCTATTTCTTCCACATTTGTTGCTACCCTAAAGTTTATTCAAAGACAAATAGTTTTGACCATGTTTACTTACCCTTTTCTCTCTCTCTCTCTCTGTAATTTTGGCTAATATTTAGCTTTTTGTAGGTTCACTTTAGGTTATCAACCTGAAAGATTTATCTTTAATTGTGCTATTTCTAAGTAAAAATCTTAAAATGCCTGATAAACTTTGTTGCTACCTTGGTTAAAATCTGCTAGCTAAGTTCTCAGTGGCCTTACTTTTGTCAAACTTTGCTAGCTGCTACTTGTTGTGTTACGTTATTTATATATCTATAATTATATATGTAGGGATGTAGAAAATATGCAATATATATTTATGTGTATGTGCATATATGTACATATATATATACATATATACGTTTGTATATTTTCTACATCCCTGTTTGCTGGTAATTTCCTCTGTCTGAGAATTTTCCTCAACACAGATGTATTGCTTCCTGATGATGCTGAAGTACTGGTCAGGTACAGATACTGTCAGGAAATACTTAACCCTTTATACTATTGTAAAAACCACAAGGTGCCACGTGATTTCAAGAGTCACTGTAGTCGTGGCTCCACACATGGCCACTGCTCTTTCACAAATGGACATCTGTGAGCTGCATACTTGTTATACATACAGACGGGTATGTGGTAATGAGCAAATGTTGGTGGTAATGTGGCACTGCTGTGTGTATGTGCGCTTGTGTGAGTTGAGGTGAGATGTTTTGGAGCTGTAGGGCATGTGTGACCTACGTGTTGAGTTGTAATGTAAATGATCCGTGTGTGGTTGGCTGCACTGTGGTCATTTGTATTTCAAACAGGCCAGGAGACCAGAGCTGAGGAGAAACACTCAGTGGCAGCTGACGCTGAAATTCATCTCCCACACTTTTAATGTTTGGATTGTGTTGGTACATTTAGGGGGTTTTCACGGTTAGTAGTTTGTAGTTTTTTTTATTTGTTATCCCTATAATTCAGTGTGAAGCTGAACTCTTTTTTCTTTGTATGAAATTCCCATGAACTAAAACAAATACATACAATAGGGTAATGGAAGAAGTACGAGTTGGAGGCAGTGATATCCTGCCTTTATTCTATATATGTTTATAGGTCAGACTCCAAGAAAAGACAGGGTCACATGGTGTCTTCTTGTTACACCCAGTTCTCATCACAGGAGACTAGGGGAAACCAAACTACTGTTTTGAGTATAGATAGAAATGAGGGCAGCCATAGGGAGATGAAAAAGACCACCAGGGAAAAAAGAGGGCCCTCCATGGTTAAACTAGCAGAAGCTTTTCTCATGTCTGACATCTGTGGTTTGATTGGTCAAAATGTCTTTAACTTTGTCTTATTTCTGTCATATTCTCACAATTCACAACTGAACAAATTCAACCTCCATGAAACACCCAAGAGACAAGTTAGTTGTTTACCATTACCATTTGCTTAGGAGAGTGCACAAAAGTTAGCTGCTATCCTTTCTCCACCAAGCATAACATAGCATCACTAGAGCAGTTAGCCTACTTTAAATTTAAACAATCCATACTAGCATGTAACTCACAAGTTAAAAGTTAAAATACAAATACAACAATTATTATATAGAGAGGGTAGTGAAATCTACTTCAGGAAAGCTAACCTGCTAACAGCTAACATTTGAACTGTAATGAGCCCATTGTTAAATTTGTCTCTAAATCTGTACAAAGTAGCCAGACTTCATCATGAACGTACATGTAAACAGTACCGAGCGTCACAATGTGGATCACTGTTTGACTCCACCATCAGCCAATCAGATTCAAAACAACACTGTTCCCTCTGTCAACGTCTTTTCATGGCCAGTTAAATAAACCGTAAAATAGTTTGACTTGAACTGCGATGGAAATAGGGTCTTAAGATCATTTTTGTTGGCCGAAGTTCTACAAAGAAAATACCTTTGACTTTGACTTGTGTTGTTTTTAAAGTCAAAAGTATGCAAGTCTGATGTGGATGAAGTAGTAAAAAAAGTCAAATACACTGCTGACCCACGAGGAGAAAACAAACGGACTCTTCATGATGTCCCCAGTCCAGAGGTTTATCTTCACTCTTACATTACAAACATTAAAGTCACCACAAGAGCAAGTGGATTGGATATGACAGTTTTATCACTGATAACAGAAATATGTTTTAATATTTAATATTGTGGCTACAACCAAGCAGTTGTATAAGTAAAGGAACATTCACAGTAATATTCATACCAAATAAATGGAGTTTGCTGTTGAGGCCGTAGTGAGAACACGCAAACTCCAAACTGAAAATCGTACCACCCAAAGGCAGCACACAAGCTGGTGACCTGCTGGTGACCTTGCCCAAAAGAGGTGGTTTGCAACCAGTGGCTCACCCCCTTTCATTGGCTCCACGTGACATTATATTTAAAGAATGGTCCAAATTCAGCAGGGCTTCACTTTTTGAACATCTATAAGTTTCATAAGTTATAAGATAGACATCTATAAGTATCCAGATCTTGATTCAAAAACTGATTTATCATTTACTCCAAGATGCTGTTGAGGATAGTGGTGATTTTCACAGAAACCAAGGTTCTAACTGCAAAACAACATGATGTCACTGTTCTCTTCAACTCTTTCATAAATCTGTGGCTATTGATCTTTAGCCTTTAAGTACGTGTACATTCTTATAGTTGATGATTCACAGGCCATTTTCTTGTCTCCATTGATATCGAGGACAGGAGACATAACGGACTGGCAGATGTTCCTATTTGCTCAGCCAAGCAGAATGACCTGCTCCTTCAGGCACATTCTTCCTCTGCTTCCTCCATATCCAGTGACTGCCGACCTAAAGGCCATTGTAGATGTTTAAGGAAGCGCAGAGGAAGGAGCAAGAGGAGACGCGGCTCAGAATAAAGTCGTTCTGGATTCCTGACGGGGAAGGGAGAGAGGTCACCCTCCAGGATCTGACGGGAACTGCCACACATCAGACCAGCACAGCCCCCCACCCTGGCAGCCCAGAGCCTCCATTCAAAGCCACCTGTTGGCTCAGTTCCAGATGACCCCACTGAGCAGGCTCATATCAGATGAGATGGAGAGAAGGGGAAATGGAGAGGAGTGTTTAGGAGGGGAGTGTGTGAAAATGAGAGTTTACCTTAATCCCTACGTGCCTTAATGTGTCTGGGTGTTCGGTTCAAATCCTGTTTGTTACAGGAAAAACACAAAGAGTGGTGGGACACATTTTTTCTCTTTTAGTGGCTTTGTGTACAATTGGTCTGTGTAATTTATTTTAGGGATTTGTATAAATAACATCTGTTAACCTGTCTGTTGATCAGCTGTCAGCTACTTCAAACTAAAGAAAACTTCAAACTCGGCATTTAACACTTAACTAACTACATTTATTATTTTTTGACATTCATTTAGTGAAAGGAGACACAAATTTAAGGAATGTCATCATTCATGAGCTTCTCTGAGTGACCCTGTGGACAAAAACAATGTTTTTTCTACAGTTTGTATTTAGTCAGTGGCTAACCTTGAGAATCTGGTTTTATGCGGAATTTAAACTTATCTGTATTTAAGTTATTTGACTGCATTGTGTGACTCTTTCAGCAATTTTGAAACTATGTTTTGATTTCGCTTATTTTGTCTTCCTACATCATTTTGCCACGGTTTCGCTATTGTGCTCTTGTGGCTTAACAGGACTGCTATTGTAAACTCTTAGCTTAGTTTGAACTAATTTATCATTTATTTTATTTGAAGCCCTATTGAATTTTCTATTTTATAATTCATGGTTCAGTGTCCTTTACCCTTTGGTAATCTTTAGGCTTCTTTATTTATTTATCATCTTCATCTATCTGTGGTTTAAATTGCAGATACGAATACTGACTATGATTTGGTTCAATATGTTCCCCAGGTGAATTTAAGCCCTTTGTGTTTTTACTACCTGAGATGAAGCTTTTTTTAATAAACATATCAAACAAAATGACCTCCAGGAGCTCAGTTGAAGAACTAAATAAGACTTTTCCAAAACATTCATCATGTTGTTGACATACAGTAACCACCAATGGTGAAACTATTTGTGCAAAAGAGAATGTAATTATATTAAATGTGAGGTTGAACTTTAACAAATAATAAAATTTAAGGTTTTTATTTAAGTTTTGGTTTCACTCCACAAAGGGATCAAAGTACTGTATATGAGGACTGAAGTAATAAAAACATGCATGTGGGAAAGAGAGGCCTATGGTTTTTCAGTAGGGAAAAAAATCATTTGGCCCTCGAAGTGTGCTCCCATCATATAGTGTATAGTATGTCGCTCCAGTACTTTCTGGTTCCAGTTTAGTTCCAGACCGACATGCTTGAGGTACCGAGAGAGCAAGAGAGCGAGAGAGAGGGAGGCGTTCGGAAGGCATGCTAATACCCAAACCACTTCAAATGGCATCCATCAATGTAAAGGGGCAGCAGTTGCTACTCCATACGTCTGAGGTCCTGGGCCGACTACACCCAGACACCCTGTAAAGAAAACTAATGTCGGCCACTTGTAACCACAACATCATACTTTCTCTCGGTCATGACCCTGGGTTCTCGACCACAGGTTGGACTGTAAATCAGCCGGTAATTTGAGAGGCTCCGACCTTGTGAACCATCTCACCCTTCCTCGAGCACTTCACTGACAAACTAACTCCATGGCTGGAAGCTAAAAGAACACTAGTGGACCTCCAATAAAACCTATGAAGGTTTGAGTGAATTAAGCCCTGACTGACTGTGTACACTCAGCTGCGCTCTGAAGAAACACCGATGGTTGAACGACACGCTGTGAAATTGCTGTTCCTGTTGCAGCTGTCCCAACGTAATCTGCAGTCATTTTGTGAGAAAGCCGCCTCAAACTGCACCTCAACGGTTAAAGCGGTGGTAGGTAAGTTTAAAGATCAGCAGTAAGATAAACATTTGCAGTTTCTGTTCCCCTCCTCCTTCCACCAACCTGCCACTGGCAATTAGCAACAGGTGATTGACAGCACAGAGCACGGCTTTCATGCTGCACTAATCCACCTTGGTCTGTTGCCCAAGCTACAGATTCACTTTGGAATCAAACGGGGAACTCACGAGCAGGCCAAGTTTCTGACATGTTTAAATGCTTATTTACATTTGCACAATATGGGACTTACTTTTGCTGAGCTCAGGCAAAAAACCTTACACAAAGACCTCTTAACTATTTACCTCTTTCACAAATAGTTTCAGGCTGATCTTTGATATTTCCAACAGTTACCCATTAATTATTTCTCAAATTAAATTCAGTGAATTTTTAATTAATGTGTCAGGGATGACATATCTATCATTTCCCACAAAGTCCTGTGCTTACACATTAATCTGTGACAAGGCTGCAGTTTATCTCCGCTGTTGCCAAAGGCTTATTGCCCGGTGTCGTGCTAACACCTGTATTACTGGTCACACTCTCTTTGTTATCATATTTCTATTATCTCACAGTTGTAGCTGTCATCACTACCTGGTGGTGTGCATGTGAACACATTTTTGCAGCATCTACTCAACATAGGAGCTAATGTGACTTTGTCAGCAGCACCTGCTGGTCAGAGATCACCTCCCCACACGGGTCCGTGGTCTGCTGAGGTAGGCATGCCAGGAGTCTGAGGCCGAGTAATGTAGGTCTGTTGTTTCAGTGAAAGTGTTAGGACAGCTGTGGGTGGGTGTGAGAGAGAGAAACAGAGAGAGGGAGAGAGAGAGGGAGGGAAAGGAAGACAGACAGAGAAAGAGAGAGAGAGAGAGAGAGGAGCTGAACTAAAGATAAATGTCTTAATTGTTTTTGTTAATAATTTAATTAAGAATTGCTAAACACTAAATGTTTTAGTGTCTACATTACTCACAGTAGTTATCAACTACCTAACCAACCAAATTAAACCAAAAGAACAGGCCAGATGGGCTCAACCAAAAAACAAAGTGACCAACCGACAACCACAAAAAAGACAAAACAACTAACTAATTAATGAACAACTAACTGAAAGGATGCCAGTTTGCCAAACAATTAATCAAAATCTTAACTACCCTAACAAACAACTAGGTTGTCTACTAGGCAGCAAACAACAAGACATTACTAATTGTACACATACTCTACAAGTACAGTCAAACCAAAATAATAAATCAGTCCCAGTGTGGTTCCATCTATACTGAAAAAAGAAACAAGACAAACACAACAAATAAATGAAAAAAGGGAGACATTGGAGATTTGGGTGTTTACCCACTGAACCACAGGTTTGGCAAGGCCGGGATTTAAACCGACAATCCTTCGACCTAATTCTTTAACCATTAGCCCAAGGCTAATGAAACAGCTAAATTGACAAAAACAGCAATAAAAAAACTGAACAGTCAGCCATCTTTGCAGTTCCCACCAGAAAGGTTTTTTACAATTTGTTTTTTTTACTTTTGTGTGACTATATTAGCTGGATCTGTGTGTAAGGGATCTGTACATGGGACAAAAGATTTAAAATACCAAATATATATTTCAGTGACAGTCGCATTATCCTCCAACTAATGCAGCCAATTAAACTGCATGTCTGTGCAGCTTCGTCATAATACTAAACAAACAGAGTAAAATCAAAGCTTGTCAACATCACTTGACACCGTGCCATTGAAGTAATGTGACAGCACAAACAATTAGTCACTGTGGTTCTCAGTGTCACTGATGAGAGTACGGGTCGTTAGACTAACCCTGTCCAAACACTCCTGCCTCAACCAGGTTGTGAATATAAAAAAAAGCTAGTCCTTCACTCTGAAAAGAAACTGGTTTCGTGAAAGAAGTCAGTATAAATCAGCATCCAGAGAAGAATGGACTTGATTTATAATGTTAGACAACACATTCGAGGCTTGTTCACTGTTTCAGTCAATACTGTCAGCTCTCCTGGTGTCAGCACTGTTATTTATGATCCTGTTTGGAGGAAAATAGACCGCAAAATATCAGACTCATGTCAGCTGACACTGAATTATTGTTAGCTAGTCAATATGTGCATGGTCTCATATGGCATACGGGGAAATCCAGTCTTAAAATTGGTTACGGTGCCAGTCAAATCCCCGCTCTTAAGGTTTCCCAAAAAGAATGCGTCATTTTGCCACCACAAGGCTGCATCCGGTTTTTATATACTGTCTACAGAGCTTCTATGAAAACTAAGTAACAGGTGACCATGGTTTTAAAGAGGTAGGATGTACACAAATAGACCCCTGAGCTCAGCTGTTTTAGTCTGAAGGCTGACATCAGAGTGGACACTTGTACTGTGTGGGCGATGTGTGTACCACAGATGAACGGAATGAATACACTCACTGGATGACATGTAGGTTTGGTTTACTGTGCTGTAGACATTAGATGATCTCAGTGCAGCTTAAAACACTCCTAATGGGTCACATTAGTAGCACAAAGCAACAGATGTAGAAACATGACAATGATGAAAAAAAAATCTCTGACTGCACTCCAGACATTTGTGTGGGTTCCAAGACCTTGTAGTTTTACATTAAAACATGTTTACAATCTTGAAAGTAAATGTTAATTAATATGAAGTAATTCACTCTGTCCCCCAGAGGTGTCCACACTTTTTTGGGGTGAAATGATCTACCTACATTGAAAACTCTAAATATACAGTATAATTACTACTTTGATTAAATGGCTGTAGTTGTATACGGTCTGATTCAATACTGCTACAGTCTTGCTCTAGTGATTCGCTTCTTAAAATAAAACTTAATCTATTATTTTATGTAATTGCTCAGAACTCCCTCTGTTCTACTTGTAGACCCTGATCTACCCAGTTGTCAACTGACAACACCCAATACCATGTGTCAGTGACATTTGGACTTTGACATGTCCAGTCTTTATGTAATGTTCCTCTGAAGTTGTAGGATCAGATTTATAATCACAATCATCATCTGTACTGACACGTTCAACTCACATGGTCCACTACATTAAAACTGTGTTCACAGCACCACTTGTAGGACGGTTAGCAACATGCAAGAAAACACATTTCCCCAAAATGAAAGTACACAGTCTCCTCTCAGTTCACCGTAGGTGTGCCAGTGACAACGACCAAAATTAAAAACTTTGAGTCAGAGGCACAAAGATCAGGTGATATTGCAAGGTGAGGCATGTAGGTGTGTGACTCATGTCTAATATGCCATCTTAGCAGATGGTATCAATTTAGAGAGCGTCATCGCGTGTGGTGGCATCTAATTTTTTTTTTTTTTTAAATCAAGTTTTTACTTTGATAAACACATCTAAAATGCAAATTAACAAAATCAACAGTCACTTTCACTTCTGCTGTCAGAAGAGGCTGCTGTGTTTGGACAGCCTTCCTGCAGCTGTCACCTCCATACCTAAGTGTGGGAATGTGTGTGTGTGTGTGTGTGTGTGGCGTAGGCAGGTGCATTCATGTAACAGCTTGTCTTTTTGGTATATTACAGTCACTGGCCATTAGTGGAGGGAGCAGCTGAATGGAGTTGGTGATTGTGGTGAAGGTGTTTCACTGTAACGTGTGTGTTTGCCTGTGTATGCGTGACACAGCTGTTTGTGGAATGGCACTTCATTTCCATGCCTGTCTGTCAAGATGGCTTTGCCGAGAGCCTGTTCTTGCTTGTTGTTCTCTTTCAGTAAACACAGAATACCACAGTGAGTCCCTCTTCTGCCCCTGTGAGGCTGCTGAGGTCTGTCTGCTGCCAAATGGGTGTGAGAGGCAAATAAAAATCTAAATAGGCCTCGTAATAAAGTTTTAAAGGTGCATAATTTTCTCCTCTGTCCCTCCAGCCCACATATGTTTCCACATGGATTTTCTTTACAAAATAAAGAGAGAGAGAGTGTTTTCTGGCACATTACCAATGACATGCATAACTGTCGTGACCTGGCTACAGGAAGCCGGGGTGTCCAGTTTCCACATTTGCCCTAAAGATTATGGAACAGGGTCGGAGGAGGTGCAAAAATTCATTCTCTAGTGACCTAAAACATTACAGAGCCAAGGAACACGTCTGCAGCTTTACTACAGTCCCACATACTGCGTTAAAATACTACAGTTACAAATAGGACTCCGTGTTCTCTTACTTTTCAACTTTGCACATATAAAAGATTGGAACTTTACTACTTTAAAGTTTAAATGTTTTAGCCTATTAGGTATTTTGTTTTTATTTAGGCTTCAATAGTGATCCTAACCCAGTACTGTTCAAATAGTGGGGTGGGGCCCCCTGGGGGGACACGATGAGGTGCCGAGGGACCTAGGGGGGTTGGGTGTGAGAGGCTTCCATTGGAATCATGTATGGCAGACTGGACAGAAGTGTGTCGCTGCTGTAACGTTTTAACAATAAATAAGCCTCCAGTCACTAGGGGGCAGCAACTCAGAGATTTGTACAGATGAGAAAATGTATATTAGGTTCTCAGTAGTATTTCAATTCAGGGGCAGGGCATGAAAACATTTCTGACCCCTAGGGGGCCATGACAGAAAATAATTGAGAACAACTGCCCTAACCTAACCCCCAGCAGTCATCAGGGAAGGGCGGGGTCACATCCTGGACAGTTCACCTGAATATTCAGCACATCAGAGTTGTCCTTTAAGTTGTGTGATGTTAAATAACATTACATTCTAATAAAATGCTTGATTTGTCCATAGAATTTCATAGAATTTTCCATTCTTCTTCTCTGGCATTTTCCGAATTTCAATTTCTCCCCTCAATCCTTTCTATGCTTCCAGAAAATGCTCGAAGTGTTCAGATTGTTTCATCATTAATTTGTTCTGACGATGAAACATCAAAAACAAGTCCAGGCGAGTCGAGGCATGGAGACAACAACGGGCTTAAATTAATTGCCACATCTCCACATCGTTGGTACAGTAGGTGCTAAAGTGTGTATCCTGTATTCTGACAGGGTACAGATGTCAGTATGTTTTAGTTAAGTACCAGTGAAGCACCAGACATGTTCTTAAGAGGTCGTCCCTTTATTCACACTAAAGGGACGACCTCTTAAGAACATGTCTGGATGATTTCTAGACAACATCTTGAAGCTTTGGTTCTCAAGATTATGGGTAAAAAGAGAAATGGTTCCTAAGATGGTACTATGTTGTCACCAGGTCACATCAACTGGTCTCGATCGATCGACATAAAGATCGATAGATTAGACAGACAGACAGACAGGCAGACAGGTAGATAGCTAGACCAATAACATCCACAAAGACGTGGTCAGGTCAGGTCAGTGCGGCCCGCAGCCCTGGTTTATAGTTTTATACTTTTATATATAAAGGTAAGAACAACATTTATCTTCACCATAATGAACACAGTGTGTTGTGGTAGAAGGAACAGATCTATAAAACAACAGAAACCCATGTATCCTGGTCAAAACTGTGTCCTGATCCTCAGATCTGCAGCAGAGATTATTACCAACAGATGTCATCTGAGCTGAAACCAGTTAAGCAAATGGAAACCATGGCGGCTCACAGAGAGAAACATGAGTCCATTAAGTCCTAACATAATGTGCAAAACGATGCTGATAAGAAAATTGGAACTTTTCAAAATGGGTTTTCTGTGAGACGTGTTTTTGTAAAGGCCGCATCTGTGAACCATTAGTGGTGCAGCACCTTAAGGCAGCTCCGCACCGGCTCCAGATTTTGGCCACGGCGTTGGCTGCTTGATTGGTCCAGATGTAATTCTGCTGTCAGGTACGATCAGTTCTCCTCTGCTCAAAGAAGCTTTATGCACATGCACACACACACACACAAACACACATGAAGAGGGAAAAAAAACATCTTTTCCGGGTCAATACTGTAGGTGTGTGTGGTGACATCACCGGAGACATTTTTAACTGCTGACGTCTTACATTTTAAAACAAGTCACATCCTGATGGCTGCCTTTTTATGACCAGAAAGATTCCTGGGTTCTGATAAAGGGTCTGCTCCTTCACACAGACCAGTGTTATCGATTCTACCTGGTCACTAAGAGCCAGGGTTTAAGTGCTTATTTTCCAAGAATGTGCAGTAAAGGCTAACCAGACCAGACAAATGGAAAAACTGTTTGTTCTCCATTTAAAAATCACAGTCCACTCGACACGACAGAAATAAACCAAGTCTGAGAAAAGACCCAACCTCAGTGAGGAATGTACAATAACCAAATAGTACTATTGTCAGAGGCAGAGCGTTCCGGTTTGAACGACATTAAAGGCTGCAGAGTCTCTCAACAAGACATAAATCTGTGTGAAACTAGTCTTTGGTAATTGTCTAAATCTCTGGTGAGACCACAGTTTTCCATAAATCATCAGCTAGCTTGAGGTTTGAGGGCAGCAGTGATATTCTTGTAAACAGCTCATAACTTGTTAGTGCCCTGGATGCTGGAACAAAGAGAATCAGAGAACAATCAGCAAACACAAACACTGATCTGAAAAAACAAACAGTAATAAAGGATTCCTGACTGTCCTAGAGAGAGAAATCTTCCTTTGTTTGTTTTTTCATTTCTTCTTTATTTATGTTTGAGCGATTTCCAGTTTTTATAAAAGGTCCTGGCTCACAATTTCCCTCTGAAAGTGTGGCTCCTCCATCAACACATCCTGACTGGTATAAAGGCTCTTTGTCCTTCCACCGTTGGAAAACCTCCTCTCATTGCTTCAGCTTCATACTCCCTGTCTCTCACCTCCGCTCACTTCGACAGAACTGAACCCAGCTCTGCCAATCCAGCTAGAGGCACAACCTCTAGTCTCTCACACTTATTCACACTTGCTGACAGATGAGGTTCTGGAGGCAGAGTGTGGTAAAAACCCAGAATAGATGGAAGATTAAAAAAGAAAAAAAATAGAAAGAAAAAAAACACAAGCATGTCTTTTCTTTTCCTTGAAATGTGACAGAACCGCAAATCGACTTCCCATCTCCCTGAAACCACATCACGACCCTAAAACCCTAACACCCTAACACTCCAGGGAAGACACAGACGCCGTAGCACGGAGCTCTGTGCTATATATACATTCAGTCTGCATATCTGACTGCAGCAGCAGCCTGTGAGAGTTGACATCTTCATGGCTACTGTACACGGGTTTGTGAACAGACTGCAGTGATCCGCCCGTAGACCGTAGAAGGAAAACGGACATCACCGCAGCTGTTGTAGACTCTGGTTGCACTGTGACATCATCCAGGTCTATGTAAATTCTTTCCTGATTCAAAACACCAGTAATACTTTTACTGATGATCTAGGACCAAAAATATGAACTTGTTAAGTTTATCGTTTATAAAAGATCAGGTAAGTTTTGTAACTTTTGTTTGATGGCAGTAGAAACAGGCAGTTTTCAATCATTTTAAATTAATTCTTGTAATTCCTTGAGATTTTACTTTTGACTTAAATTCAACTGCATCATTACACAAACAGCAGAGACTATCCAGACTTCAAACATCCAGACTGTCCAGAATAATCACCATAAAGGTTCGGTTAGGATTTACAGTAGAAGTTAGTTAGTTCATTCGTTGGTTGGCTAGTTAGTTAGTAAGTTAGTATGTGTGTGAGTCTACTACATTAAAGGCTGCTGCTTGTTTCTAAGTACCAGAACCAGTACTGATTAAATCAGGTCATAAAAATCTTCAAAAATACAAAGTAAAATGACAGGAGATAATCTATTGGTCATTTGTTTGTTTTTATTTAATTTAGCTCAGATTAAGGCCTACGTTTGAGCTCAGTGGTTTCACATGTGTCCTGTTTGAGAAGGTTGAACATTTCTAGTGTGTTTCTTACCGATCACATACACTGTGTAGTATGTGATGGAAACCTGGGGAAAAAAACAACAGCGTTTACCAAATCACAGAGGATTACCAGCATTACCTTCCATTGAAACCTGTGGTCTGGGGAGTCGGCTAGAGCTCTTCTTATTCACACATTGACTCATTTAGAAGTCACCACCTGAACTGGCTCAGGATCAACAGCCGTTATTGTTTCATTTAAAGCCTCTACAGACACATAATCTACCATTGGAGTCATTGGAGGAAAGGAACCAAGACAAAACTCTGACTCTTCCTCCTCCTACTGTAAACCACGTGACTGTTCACAGACAGCAGCAGCAGAGAGCAGCTCTCTGTATGTTAAAGGGAGACAAAAAAAACCTGACCAATCAGAATAATACTTAGGAACTGATCACCAGAGAATGTTATCTAAGGAGGTATTATTATTATAGTGTGACCATGAAATCAAACAGGTGAAGTTATCACAACTTTTTTGTGCCTGCTTCTCTGTCTCATCTCAAACCTGAAACTGAGTTTCTTTAAATGTTCTTTCAGTTTTGTTCTTATCAGATTTGGTTTGATTAAAATCTGTTGCAAAGCTTCAGTAACTAAACATGTTTTCATTGAATAAAATAGAATAGAATTGTTCATCTTTGAGAATAAAATGTACCTGAGCTTAACACTTGACAGAAATATCAAGATAGAACTGGTCAAAGTTGTTGGAAACAGCGTGATGTGTCTTAACGTGGTTTCTCTAATTAAATCATACGTGATTTAAAATCATAACATCTGTTTATAACATTCAAAGGCTTTAATCTCTGACTGTGCCACAAGCTGGATCACTGCAGGTCAGAGGTCAAGGTCTCTTAAATACATTTTTTTTTAATTCTAAGGAGATAAAAATGACAAAAGGGTGGGCAATGGAAATAAAGCAGTTCACAACAACAACAATCTTATTTGCTCAAAATCAGTCATGAGTCAAATAAAAACTGGAACTAAAACCAAAAGGGAATGAGTTAATGTCTCTCTTACTCATCAGACACTGGTTCAGGTCAGTTCAATTAATTTACAGCTGAGAGAAATGATTATAGAAAAACTCACAACTTTGAAGGTGAGGAATACAAACGCCATCAAAAGTAGAAGTGAAAATCCAGGAACATGTCTTTGACACAGAGACAGAAGCTCAGAGAACCAGGTGAGTCTGATCGAACACAGGTGAGAGTCATCAGGGGGAGCAGCCAATCACAGGAGAGAGAAAGTAAAACACACATGAAGTAAAACAGAATGGTAGTTATCCACTAAACCCTTGAATTAATCAATACCCATGTTTATCTTGCCTTTTTTAGAATTTTGTGGTTGAGCTGTTTTGTAAAATCATGACAGAAAATGTATCTGTTTATTAGAGTTAAGGAGGATCACAGCCACTGTAACTGGGTTTAACTGTTTTGATATGCTCATCAAAATCATGGGCTGAACAAAATTGGAATAAAATTCAAATTAAACCAAAATACAAAAGTTCTTTTTGGGCTAGATGTTTAGTCTGTTTAGTCAGAAGAGTGGCTCGGTGATCTTGCCTAACATTTAAAAAATTTAAATTTCAGTGGTTTGATCCTTGGTCTTTTCACATGGTGTTTGCGTGATTGTGCCGTGTGCAGGGGGTTTTCTCCAGGTTCTCTGGTTTCCTTCCCCACTCCACAAACATGTCAGATTTTTCTCAGATAACTAGGACAGAACGCCATGATGTCAGAGGAAATTGAAGTGTTTATGAGGCCGGAGTCTCTCTGCTGAGTCCGTGCCGAGACCCTCCATCAGTCACCTGATCCATCTGTCACCTGTCTGTCCAATCACATCATCGTGTTTCCTTCACTCCTGTTTTTCTCACACTGACCTTTTATTTTCATCCGGGGGCAGCGTTACTTCTTTACATGCCTGTGTGTATTCTGGTCATCTGACGTGTCACATGGTTGTCGTGACAGTTTATTTACGGGGCCTGAAGACAGATTGAAAGTTAAAGTGCATTAAGGAGCTCCGAGGAATTTACAAACCATTAGACATCATGCAGAAAGAGCACTTTGTATACGTTTTCATGACGTCATGATGGACACTGTGTTTTTTATTTGCACGACCTTTGACTCCATTTCTTTCCAGTTGTTTAGTTCCACTGGCTCCAATACAAACGCCCAAACTTCATCTTATCAGAGTTAATTCTTTTCTTCCTCTACAGTCGGTGCAAATCCCTGGGATTAAAGGTCTCTCTGTGGGTTTTCACCTCCCATACAGTTCCCTGAGCATTTATGATCAGATAGATAAGAGATATAAAGGAAGAAATACAGAACATCTGTGCTGTTATTACTCTAAAAGGGATATGTTGTTCTGTCATCATGAAGTTAAATTCCAAAATGTTTACAAGCAGCCAAAATATAGCAAAGAAATAACTAAAAGGAAGGCAAAACAAAAACATGGTCACGACTTGGCCTGTAATGAGTTAAATATTACCCTGATAAGATAGCTAAAATATTTATATCTTTCAAAGGCTGTGAGGACATATATTTGTTTCAACCCAATCTTTTAGGCATTTATGGTTCAGGTTTGATTATGGGGCTAAAGGAAAGTATCATTTCTGCCCTGGTTACCTCAGACGAACCGACCACAGAGAGACAGACTGTAGGAATTAAATTTCTGCTTTGTTGCGTCATCTTGCATTTGGGTTAATTTGGGAGGACCGTGACAGCAAGTGCTGTTGCCTTGTTAACATTCTTGAAGTAATTACATGTGTTCTGTTGGATACATGCACATATCACAGATTCAGGGACAATTAGTGGAGCAGTGGATAATAGGCGCAAAGAACACGAAAACATTCCAAAATCCTATTATTCTATTTTTCTAAATTCAATCCAGAGAGGGATTTATTTACACAAATAAGTCAGTTGTATTTGGTATTAGTCTGTGCCCCCTTGTGGAGACGAATTGTCCACGCTGTAGCTTGAAAAGTGACAGCTCGAAGCCTGGAGGAGACAAACAGCAAAACAAGCACTTATCGATGCAAAACCCACGTCTGAATTGTCAGCATTCCTCCCAGTTTCCAACTAAACTTGGTCTCTCAAAAATGTCGCCTTGTGGCAGAGGAACCAGGAGAAGAGTCTCGCAGCGTGAGTGAGGTCTGCATGAAGGACAAGGACACACGACTCTGCTGCATTGTTTGAAGGCAGAGACTGTAATTTCTTCAGTTTTCTCTCAGGGCCAATGTTCCAATGTGATCAGGCCCATTCCCACACTGTTTAAAGTGGGTCGCTCAACTTTTCTACTCCTGCCGAGTTGGACCATGAAGATTAATCTGCTGTATGCCTCACCTCTCCTGCATGGTCAGACTCCTTTCTCTCCAGTGTGGGCGTAATGACAGGGCAGAGAAGGGGAGTAAATCACGGGTGTGACCCTCTCCTCCCTCCTCACACTGCTGTTTCTATGCATCACCCTGATGAAAAGCCTTGATCTTTCTGCCTCAAACTTGTAATGATGAAAAATAAATCCCCATAAAATATATACACGTGTTCACTTTCTTACATAAACAAGTTTGAGTTCACAGAACAGACGTTTTCTATAACCTAAACATGATGAGTTTCCCAACATGACCCATCTGTATCTGATTGCAATTAATAGCAGCGAAAGGGAGTGAGTCCAAAAATAAAGTTTGATGCTGCAGTTTTTGACCAACAAACTTTCCTTCTAATACAGTTCTGATTGCCACTAAATCCTTGCTGGCCTTGGTCTGAGGAATTCATCAGCGAGTGTTCTCTCCAACTTTGACGGCTGCAGTCGGAAACCCTGGTGTTCGAGCCACAATCCTAAAATTCCCCAAATTATGGAGCAGTTTGCCTCAGGGATGAGTCTATAACTGCAGATTTGACAACACAGACATGCTGCTCATTTGCTTTTCTAAAAAAAAAGAGCCACAAACATTGTTTTAGAAAAGGAATGGTTATACTTTTTTTAAAATATAGTCCAGATTCATTCTTCCATCTTCCACCGCTAAATCCTCCTTCAGAGTCGCAGGGTAGCTGCAGACGATCCCAGCGGTCATGGGGCGAGAGCTGGGTAGACCTTGGAGACTTCACCAGTCCATCACAGGGACACATGTCCACACAAACAACCATTTACATCCTGCATGTTTTTGGACTACAGCATAAACTGTATACTTGTTGTACAATTGGTAATCTTATAAAATAGAGGAACAGAGAATCGGCCACATTTGAATGCATTTTCAAGTCATAAAACACACAACAGTAAGTTTTAGGTTTGTATTTTACACAAAGACCTGTTTTTTTTTCTTTTTTTGGGGGAGGGGGGGTTGTTGTTTTTTTGTAAAAACACCCGCATGCAGTTGAAAAAAAAATGCCAGTAAAAAAAATAGAAATAGCTGAGAGCTACACGAAAAAGAGAGTTAAATGCTAGGCCAGATATAAATTAAATGGAGTCAAGCAGTTAATTAAAAATATATACAAAAAAACACACAAAACACATGAGACTGAAGATCTACTAAAAAGTAGAATCACGTGACAGCCGTGTGTCGTTTTCCCAACTAATATACTTCATGGGTCGCTAATATATATCGCTGGGAGACTTACTCACTGGTCAGACACCCGAATACGTCGTTCAGTCGTTTACTGACATTTACTGGCTGAACAGTGAACTGCAGCACCTCCGCGTTTACGAAGGAGTCGTAGTTGTACAATTAATGACACACATTTTAATACAAATCGCTGCTTGTCTCGATAAAACGATATAATCACTAATGTGTATTTTGAAGTTTTAAAATACAAAGAAAATAAATCTATAAAACACATATGACATGCATGATTTCCAAATACATTTGTACTGTTGTCTTCCAACACACAGTAGGCTCAACAGGTAAACAAAAAAATGGCTGTTTACAAAATGTTTATACAAATATTTTGGCTTAATTCTTTTACATCTTCTTCTTGTTACTATTCCTACATCAAGCGTACAGCTCTTTGACGAAATGATTGGAAAAAAAATTAAATAATCCCTGGACATATTGCAATTTATGTCACTGATTGTGTAATTTAAAATCATACCCTAACGTTAAAACTACATTTAAATGAGTCTGACGCCAATGTATACAGTACTTTGTTCCTGAACAGCATTCTCAACAGGTAAATTTACAGAAATAATCTTTCCATATGAAGAAGGACTCACAAAAAAACCCAACATTCACTACCCTTTATTCGGCTGTCTGGACTTTGGAGCCTGGGGCAAAATGAAAGACAGATTCAGAGTGACTGACCATTTAATGATCTTCAGAAGAAAGTTAAACAACGATTTATTTTTACAGTTTAAAATGTCCTCATGGAGGAACAGCAAAATACACTGAAAATGAAGATTGATCAAAGGACAGTTTTCATATTAATCATTGTTTAGTTTTTTGTTTTCCTTTTAATTTCTTTATCAAAAAGAAAAACTATAAGTGCCTTCAACATAACCTTAAGTTTTCAGCTTGCAGTCAGAGAAATATTTACACCACAAAACTGACTAGCAAGGTTTTTACTTTCAGCATCGGTTTATCTGCACAGCTCCTCTTCCGTCTTTATCAGACTGCTTTGTTTTGTTGCACAAATACAAAAAATAAGAACCCTGAAGAAAGACAGTTATAAAGGGGAAAATACACAGGAGCAGAGGTTAAGGACAATAGTATTTACAGCTCGACTCATGGAGACAGAGGAAGGGAAGGAGGGAAGGAGGCAGATGATGAACACATCCAATAGCGGCATGATGTCAAGTTCAAGTCACATTCGTTGGCTTTATGATTTTACAGGATTTGAAAGGTAAAATAAAAGCATGCTACAGTAAAAGTGTCACGAAATCCTGGCTTCAAAAGACCTCAGGACGCAGAGGATATTCAGACAGTAGGGGGCAGCAGAGGACCAAACTACGCAGACAGAAAACAATCTGAATAAACCCCAGCAAATACAGTGGCTCCTTCAAAATGAGGACGCAATTTGAAAAAGGTTGGCTGGATGAACAATACCTCCCCAAAAACAATAATCAAGGCTGCCTTTTGAGGCAAAATACAAAGTCACATATGAAAATAGGTTCTGAACAAACTTTGTCTTAGATACATCATGTTTTGCAAAAAGATGGTTTGGCACAGAACTTTTAATTCCCATTCATGCCCTTGCCTTTAGAAAAAAAATGAACAAACAAAGTAATAAACAAAGACAAATTACACTTTTATGATGTCTTGGAAAATAACTCAATTGGTCTCTGGACATTGCTTCAGTTTTTAAATACGTATTTATAATATTTACACAGTTTCACAATACCCTTAAGGTGTAAAGAAGATGCAAACAAAAAAGAAGTAAATTAAATATTTTATATAGTCCCCTGTTGAGGCATTGAGTGTAAACTGTACAACACATTAACGTCCCCACATGAATTCCTGGGGGAGGGAACCACTGGGGATGGAGTTGAGCTCAAGAATGATTTAGAAATTGGCTGATGGCGAAAAAGCAAACATACCAAAACAGATCAAATCAAAAAAAAGTTTCTTTGATCAGTTTCCAGGCAATGATTTCTTTTATCTTGCGCAAGCATGGCTAATTTACAGGATTAATAATTCTACAGCATGGATTATTTGATACGCAAAACTGTACATAGTTCACAGAATATTCCCCGACATAGTGCAATGACTTCTCCCTTCTCTTTTCTCTTTAAAAAAAATCACTTTCATGACAGTAAAAAAGTCTTGTTGGAAGGTCTCGATTCATAGTTTACAACTATGAATTACAAAAGGCTCGGCACAACAACACCTCCAAAAATGGCAAAAAAGACATGACATGAGTAAACGTAAATGATCGTCCATTTGACTCTTCAGACTGTTTCTTCACAGGAATAGTTTTTTACAATTCAACGTCACTGGGTGATTTAAGGACTTGGTGATGGGAAAAAAAACATGCAAAAGTAGGTTTTCATCTAAAAAATGTCACAATGATTTGAAAAAAATGAGGCAATCTCAGTTTAGTAGAGTCCAAACGGGCTGGTGTTGGCGCTGCACAGGATTAAAAAAATGATAAGAGGTAATCAAACGGAGGCAATGACGATCATGAGGTGAGGGGAAATGCTGGAGATGCTGTTGAGAAGATCTGGTGCCAGACGGGAAAGGTGGCTCTCAGAGAATTCACATGGCGGAAAGATCTGCACCACATAGGCTGGCTGTGTGGGAAAAGACAAAAAAAGAAAGATTTGCACTAACCAGGATGGCTCTCTGTGTCATTTACATGTACAAGTCTATCTTATACAAGCCAAAAAAACAAAAACAAAGTGTAAATAACAGCAGACAAGTTAGATGTTTCCTGACCTGATTGGAGCCAGGGTTGGGCACATTGATGATTCCAGCTGCCTGTTTAGCTTGAAGGTAAGTGATGAAACCACTTTTCAAGGCTTGGGTTTGACCAAGGACGTCTTCCTGATCTCGACCACAGGGTAGAGCCAGAAGCAAACAGTAGTCATTCTCCACCTGTCATCAAAAATAGAAGTTAATCTGAAGTGTGAACCTCAAGAACAGCCCAAGAACCAAGATCATGTTCATTTAGGAGAGAAGCCCCAAAGTTTTTGCAGTCTGTCTCTCTCTCTCTCTCTCACACACACACACAGACACACACAGACACACACAGTTACAGTTACAGAGGTGAGGTTAAATGGAGGGAGATGTCTAGCTGTGGTTCTGAAGCCTAAACACTCACAGTCATTCTGCGGGCCACACCATCCAACTGTGAAGCCTCGAGTCTCATTCTCTGGACGATACGGAGCAGAGGACATCCCTCTGGAGGTGGAAGTGAGCGCTGGGCCAGTATAGTGTTCCCAGACACAAAGTGCAATTGTACAGCTGCCTGGTCGTTCTTCAGTGCCAACAAGCCTTGCCATACGATGGGATATTTCTGATCAAAGAACACAAGGTATTAGATTTTGTTTTTTAGTTTATTTTATTGGAATTGTAAACAGAGGACAGAGACACGGCTGCCTACCGTCAGGAGCTGCACCATGTCGATAGAGCGGTGACCTGAATGTTCCAGCTTAGAGTCAGACCACGACTGCAGTGAACCTGATGGGGGCGCCACTGGCTGAGGGGTTGGTAGGAAGGCAGGTGGGCCTTTCTGCAGTGGGTGATCTGGCTTGTGGGTAAGACTCATAGGAGATGTCATGGGAGACTGGTATGAAGGTGAGACGGTATCTCCTGGTATTCTGGAAATGTGGGTGACGGCAGAAGAAGTATGGCGAAGGTGAGAACTCTCAGGTTTTAAATCAATTCCTCCAGGATGTGCCTGAGACACTTTAGCCCTGTGAGACATGTCAGGATCTGGAATGACCTGTAAAGAAAATACAAACCAAAATGAGATTTTCTTCTAGTATGCACAATAGATGACGTGAAGAGAAAAATGACTAAGTGACCTGCGATGAAGTAATCCCCTGGTTAGCCACACAGTGTCCCGATGAAGTATGTCCTGGATATTGGGATGGAAAGCCCCTCATGTCTCGATACACTGAGAAGGAACCAGAACTTCCTGGATGCATCAACTGAACTCCATGAGGGTGGGGAGACACCAATACAGGACTGGAAGCGTGGACTCCTCGGATTCTGCTTTCATTTGTAGGTGGATGAATGGGTTTTCCTTCTAGTGGTTTGACTGATTCCTTTGTGTGTTCGATGGACTTGGTCACTATTGAGCTCTTTGTCGGTCCAGAAAGGCTTATAGATGTTACAGCCTCTGAATTACGTGACTGCCTTGATTCTGCTGTGGCCTGCTCTCCCAGCTGCTGGTGCATGAGGATGTGCTGGTGCATGTCTCTGTATTGGTCCATTCGTATGCTTGAATGCAGCCCTCTGTGATCATTGGAAATCATCATCACGTCTGACTGCAGTTGGGGTACTGATGTTCTACTCAGGGTTTGGTTCAAGTGTCGGGGATCCTCTTCACTGCTTCCAACCCCTGACAATGACCGCTGTGGACTTGAATGAGACTGTAGTACCATGTCACGAATCACATTGGGCTGTGATGTGTTTGAGCGCTGAGAGGGTCCCGAATGTGTTGAGGTCAAAGCATCACCTCGTCTTCCATAGTTGATTCCAGAAACTGGTGCTGTGTTCATTCTGGCGTCATGACTCACTGACTGTGTGAGGCTGTGAGGTTGGATTATCACAGAGGACTGCTCTGAGTGTGGGTGATGCATGCTAGAATGATATGTTGATATTGGTGGCATGCCATGGCCCAGAACAACACCTGTTCCAATAGGAGAACCACTTGGAGGACAGACTTTGGCAAAATGTGACGGAGAATGCACAGCTGTTCGTGGAGACTGAGCTTCCTGCTTGTGGTGTATAGCTGACCTATCAGATGGAACACCAGGACTGGGGCTCATGCGAGATCCAGACAACGTTTGATGGTGAGGACTCATTACTGGACTACGGTTAGGCTGTTGAACAGCTTTGCCCATATCCATCTTTTTGGACAGGGGTTCTGTCCCCAGGCCCCTTTTCACATGTTGCTGTTGTATGACTGCTTGGTTGTACATTAAAACTGGAGGGGAACTCACTGGTTGTTGGAACATCTTCACCACACCACCCTGGGAAGCTGTGTGGTACGGCGCTTCAGATTTTTCCGAGCCACGACTATCCTGTTTTGTACAAGAAATAACAGGCTGGGTATTAAAGGACTGACCCGTCAGAAGGACCCCTGTGTGCCCATAAGTGGAAGAAATTGGAGTTACTTTTTGGCTAGGTGACTGAGACGATGTGACATGTGGTTCCTGCTTCAGCTGAGATTTGGATACAGATTGCTGAAACTCAATATCGCCAGCACTAGCCTGAGGTATCTGACTAATTTTGGCTCTCATTCTGTGGGGCCCCTCAGTTTTTTGACCTGAATAACTCAGAACAACAACCCCTTCTGGTGTATTCATCCTCAGACTTGGACTGGAGACCGTGTTGTATGGTATGGTCTCAACAACTGAGCGCCCTATGGTGCCATCTTCTACTATATCCAAGCCATGGTAGCGATGGTTTTCATTGGAGTTTGATCTAAATTTCTGCTTGGGAATGGATAAGCCAACATTTCGGTTGCTTAGCGATATCCGTGGAGTTTCTGTATCATAAGGCATTGGAATCCGACTTATTACTGATGTAGCAGGAGAAATAACAGTATGCTGGGTCTTCTCTCCACAGTTCTGCTGCGACTCTGTCAGAGGAGAGGGTTTGTGGTGTGTGGACTGCAGGGGAAACTGTGGCCTCTCTTCAGAATGCAACTGCCTTGAGTTCATTATATCCAACCGATCATTCTCTGACATCCGTGGTTCTAACAGTACAGACGTGACCATGGTTGTAGGAATGGAATTGCTGTTTGATGCAGACACATACTTTGGTTCCATAAGAATTTTCCTTAAAGTACTGGAACTTGTATCAATATCTGATGCCTTGGTGTCAGGGGGCATTGGGGGATTTCCCGAAACAGTTCCACTCAGTGTAGTTGGTGTGGGTACAGTGGGAGTTACCACCGTTACGTGGCAGGAAGGTGCAACATAGATTCTACTTTCTTCCGACCTCTGAGGCCAGTCAGATGAATGTTGCAATTTTGCTGGTCTTATAAAAGGTACACTGAACTGGGAAATGGCCTGTGGACGTGTAGCAGAAATTGTTGGCTTAGATGGCTGTGCAGCTTGGAGATGCTTTTTAGAACTGGAGATATTCGTTGGTCCTGAGTGGAAGGCAGACTCTTTGGGTACAGGCTGTTCCACCTCAGGCTGCTCAGCCTCTTTTGGTGTGTCTACAGTTATCGCACTTGTCACATCTCGTCGACAGGTTGCAACAGCAGTGACTACAGAGGCAGCTACTGATTCCCCAGCTGTAACAGTTACTGCTTTTGAATTAATTGTTTCTCGGTCCTCTGGGATTGACTCTGGTAACTTGACTGGAGAGGGCTCAGTTTGTGAAATTTCCCCAGTGATATCTTCCTTCTTGTTGGCTGCACTCTTTCGACCTCTTGTCTTCTTGGGGGTTTTTGCTCTAACTTTTCCTGTTTTCTTTGGCGTTTCAAGATGAGACGGCTCATCAGCTGTTTTAACATCTGATGTTGGTGCCTTTGGGCTCGGTGTTAGGGGACCATCATCTGAATCTGCTGCTAGGATGTTGTTGATTACCATGTGTGTTTCAGGTTCCATAATTTCACTGGAGGAGTTTGATATCAGAGATTCGGGTGTAGGAATAATAGCAGTGTATGTTGGAGCAGCTGTGAATCCATCTGTATCTCCACAAAGGTCTTCTGCTGTAATGGAATCAATTGCAGCTGCAAGTTCTGTTTCACTAGCAGGATTTGCACGCTTTTCCGCTTCAACTTCACCTTCTTCCTCCACTACAGCAGGAGGCAATGCAGCAGTTTGTCCTGTAGGAGGCTCTTTATAGGGCCGAGAAGGTTGCTCTACTGTAAGTTTTGCAATGTTTTCCACTGCCTGCTCTAGCTCCATCTGTTGTGCTAGGAGACTTGCAACAGGATCAACAGGAGGTTCAGGTTGTAATAGATTGCCGGCATTTTCGTCGGTTTCCTGCTGTTTTGATTCCAATGGCAAGCTTATGACTTTTGATTTGTCATTCTCTTGTACAGCTGTCTTGGTTTTTGTAATTGGGGGGACAGCAAATGATTCTTGCTCACCATCCTCCACACGAAGTAAACCTTTGACATCATCAACGCTCACACGGATTTCAAGATTTTTTAAACTGTGTGATTTGTCTTCAGCAATCTGTTTAGTATTCCTTTTAAATCTTGATGGTTTCATTTTAACACCCTTTTCAGGCTGTTTTCTCTCGGATGAACTGCTGTCAATCTTTTCAATATCATTTGATTCTTTTCCACTTGAATCTTTTAAATCTTTATCCTTCGTGTGCACTAATAGGCTTGTGTTGTTTGTTTCCTCAGGTAACTTTGCAAATGTTTCTGGTTCAGCTTTAGACTTGAGCTCTGA
Source organism: Cynoglossus semilaevis (assembly GCF_000523025.1). Classification (NCBI taxonomy): domain Eukaryota; kingdom Metazoa; phylum Chordata; class Actinopteri; order Pleuronectiformes; family Cynoglossidae; genus Cynoglossus; species Cynoglossus semilaevis. Next base: position 7,048,131 of record NC_024316.1, on the reverse strand, counting down.
CTCATCTTGACTTGTTACATCAGGTTGATCTGCCAAAACTGGAGTGCTGCCAGACTGTTTATCTATTCTACTTCCTTTCTTGTTAGCTGAAGCAGATGAAGTAAGGTGTGTTTGTTGAGCCTTCTGTGAGCGTGGTGAACGCCAGCCTTCAGAAGCTTTAACCACCTCCATAGTACTTGAGTTCTCTTTAACTTCTGTATCATCTTCCATCACTTTCTGCATCTCAACTTTTAAGGGTGATAATTCCTCACTTCGTTTGATGGTTCTTTTGGGTGGTCTCCCTCGCCTAGCTCCGGTGGTTGCAACTGGAGCATCCTGCTGTAAAGGCTCTTTATCAGTACCACGTTTGCGCATGGACCTTGACGACTCAACAACCTCTTTTCCAGTTTGGTCATCCTCATGTAGAGTGGCATAGACTGATCTTACATTTCTGCGACGTGTCCTCCCATGAATCAGACTAGAATCAAGGTTTTGTTCTGAGTCTGACACGTGACTTGGTGATTTTGATGTTGCTTTAGACTCCAGTGATGACTTGAGGGCTTCTGCCCGAGGAGAAGAGGCCCTCTTGAGTTTCTCTCTGTCAATTCGTTCACTCTTTCGTGTAGCAGGTTTCTCCGGGGTCACATTTTGGGCAGGTTGGCTGCTACGCAATACAGATAATGGTTTTGCCCTTTTACTCTTGGCCTGTCTGCGGTTTGGTACTGGTTTTGTTTCAGCCTCAAGTTCTGGCATACACACCTCACTTTCTGTCTCGTTCTTCCCCAATTCCTCTGAGTCCTTGGTTTCCTGACTTTCTGTTTTAGGTTCTGCCTCAATACTAGATTTTTCTTCAGCCTTTTGATAGTGAGAGAAAGTGAATTCTGTACTTTCTTTTTCAAACTCACTTAAAGAACTACCAGGAGTGGGGGGCTTTTCTTCTTCTGGTGTATGTTCCACAGTTAAACTATCATTAATATTTGCTTGAGGTTCACTTAGCTCCAATTTTGGTATTTTTTCATTTTCTAGTTCTGAGACAATAGGAGAGGTTACAGCTAGATGAGGTACAAGTGTCTTGCCATCTTCTATTGGAAGTGAAGGAGGGGGTGATACATTCAAATTTGGCTCCTCTTTTTCTTCTTTGATAATTAAGACAGGAGGATCTGTGGCTGGAGAAACAACCTCTGTTTGTTCTTGTGATATTTCAGTTGAGAAAGAAACTATAGGTGAAACAGAACTAGTTGAGGAAGGACTGCCTGACTTGATCTCAACCTTTAGTACTATACTAGATTCCTTATCAGAGGACTCACTGTCACAATTTTGTACAGGATCTTTTTTGGATTCTGATGCCGCCGAATAACTATCATTGTCAGGTGCAATATGTTCTTTATCCTTTTGTTGTTGAAGCTCCATAAACCGACTATGGAAAAGCACAATTGGCTCTTGTGTAACGTCACCTCCCCCCGATTTGGGCTGTGACTCTGTGGACCCCGGCTTGCAAAGAGCTCTATCTGTTCCCTTTTCTAAATCCTGGTCTTTACGTTCAAGACGCTGCAAACGTCGAGAATCTTGTTCAAAGATTGAACTGTGCAAGAAGCGAGAGGCAAATAGCTCCTGACGCTCTTGGTCCTGTGGCTTAAGTTCCTCTTTTTTATCATGCAAGTTTTCCCCAGACTCAGTACGAATCTTCTTCCTTTTCAAATACCAAGGAGGAATGGGGCGAGGTGCCAGCTCTACCTTGTCTTTATCTGAACAGCTGTGGGAGGCTGGAAAGCGTGAGGGAAGAAAGGACCAGTTGTCTTCCCTTGAGGAGTACAGTGTCTTGGCTCTCTCGAGGAGTGATTTTGTGTCAGGAGTAATAGTTTTGTCTAATGCAAAAGAATAAAACTTGTTCTTTTCCAACGAACCTGAAAGTTTCAGGTCTGTCATTCTCTCATCCCGTTCCCTGAGGATGAAGGACAAAGAACTATTGGACTTGGGAGATATGTGTTTATTTTCTATATCATCATCTGAATCTGATTGCACTTCACCAGGCTCCAAATCCTGGCCAATGTTCCTGTGGATACTTTCTCTTTTTGGAATGTCACTTGGAAAACTCATTTCCATTCTAAGAGAATCAGATTTTGTTCTTCTTTCCCAGCGATGCATAAACTCATCATCACAACCATGCAAGGATGCCTTAAGTTTGGGAAGCTCATTTTCAGAAGATTGATAACGTTTGGGTGTCAACCCCGAACTGTTTTTTATCACGTCTGTGTGCAACAATTTATCATCTGTTGTAGGTGATAACTTTCTTTCTTTTTTGATAAGTGCAACAGAAATTGAAGATGTTTCATCTTGCTCATTTGCAGGTAACTGTCCAGTACTTATTGAAGATGTCTTACTATGATAATGAACTTCATTCAACTTTTGTGAACTTGAAACCTTTCGTTCCCTTTTTGCAGACATTACTTCAAAATCAAAACTCTCCAGCTTCTTGCGTTTACAGAAAGAGTAGTCATCGTTGCCCAGATCATGATTTGGTTTACCAAAATCATGAATGACATACTCCTTTTCAAAATCAATGGTCTCAATACTTGGTGGGTTCTCATACTTGACCAATTTATCAGGTTCCCTCAGCTTAGGTCTGTTCCATTGCCTCTGTTCAATTTGTGTTTTGCAAATATTTGTTTGGTCAATGTGTCCAAAGTGTTCATCTCCATCCTCGGAGTCTCTGCTCTTAAGCCTGACTTGTTCATTTTCAAACACACCTCGTTTGTGTTGTTCTCTTAGTTCATCCAAATCAACACTGCCTGCATCTGGTGTTTTTGTGAGACTGGAGCTGTTTTCTGTTTTTGAGCACAGTAAAGCCATCTTGGGGTGAGCAGAATCCAACTGTTCTGTAGACTCTTCAGAGAACTCACTTATGTGTGACTGCCCATCCACAGAAAGACCTAGGGAGTTGGTTTCAGAATCTTGTCCATCTTTAGGACTGTTAACAATTACCAAACGCATACATTTATCCTTGTGGTGTTCTTTTTTATGCATCCCTTTTCTTGCTAGGTTCTTTTCCAAATCTTGCTCTTTAAAATTGTTCCAAAGTTTATGATGCACAGATCTTCCAGGGTCATCCTCACTATTTCTCTTTTGACGCTCGGTTTTACCAGAATCCTCAAAGCGCCTTTTCCTTGCAGCTAAACGGTCGATGTCTAGAGAGATAATATCTGCTCCCATTTCCAACTTCCCTAGTTTTTTAGATTTGATTTTAGCATCTTTGTCAATGACCTCCACTAAGCTGTGCATATTTTTATCTCTGGGTGCCTTTCCATGCTTGGAGAGCTCCACTTTGGATAGCTCTGAGCGGTATGGAGGACTTCTCTGGTCAGATGATGGTGATCCCAATCTTGGACTGTTGCTTCCACCCCTCTGATTTTGTTTTTCTTGAAAAGCATGACCAATTAGTTTCCCCTCTTTTTCTTTAACACGTGTTAACTGCACAACACAAGGCAGAAGATCTAACCTTCCTTTGCCCGAGCTTTCCTTTGTAATTTTACTGTTTTTACTTCGAAGGCCAGGCTCAGGACTATCCTCTCTTTCCACCTCAGGCTCTGTCTCACATGACTGGATAATAGGTGAAGCAATTTTAAGCTTTTTAAGTTTCTGCTTTTCGCTTTTGTCTTTTTCCCCTCGATCCTTACAAGAAGCTCGTTTCTCCTTATCAACCAAATTCCCCCTTTCAACTTCAAAAAGTCGGTCCTTTTCAGGTTTTTCACATTTATTATACCTTTCAGATCGTGTTTTTTCAGGTTTCTCAAATCTGGGTGGAGAGATTGAACTGCAGCTACCACTTCTATCAGAGGACCGACAACGAATACGGCGATCTGAGTCACTTAGTATTCTCTCAGACAGGGGAGATGTAGTAGGACTCATAGGACGACGAGTGGCAATGTGAGATGGGCTTTGGCTTCGCTCTATTGTTCTTCTCCCATGATCACGTCCGCGATCTGTTTCA
>NC_024316.1:7041232-7044130 GCF_000523025.1 Cynoglossus semilaevis | reverse complement strand
GCAAATAGCTATATTTGCGAATATCCTGCTCATAAGGGTCAGCTCTGTATTCCCTATACTCCCGTGGGTCTTCAAAGTACTGTGAATCGTAGTAATCTCCTTGATAGGGGTCCCATTCAGTGTAGAACTCCCGAGTTCTACCTGGGTATTTACGACGAGGATCTTCAGTATATGTTCCTGGAGTTCGTACATTTTCATAATATTGTCTCTCTGTTTGAAATTCGTACTGACGCCGGTCATCCCTGATGAAACATAAAAATATATTTTTTAAATTAATTTAATTGAATTTGCAGGAGGTTAAGGGTGAAATAGTAAGACCTCAGAAAATCAAACAAACCTTCTTTCAGAGAGAATATCATAAAAGTCTCGAATGTCCTGCCCCGAGCACTGCATTGAACGGTAGAATGCCATCTGACTTTCCAAATTGGCAAAGTCAACCTAAAAATTAAAAGAAAATGTTGATTGCCCTTTTTTAAGCACTTAAGATTTTATATCTCACCAGGCCACATTATAGTGAGTGTCACTTACCTTGATTTTACTGCCCCCTATCTTCCATCCCTTTGTGTCTTTGACAGCTGCTTGGGCACACTCAATATTGTTGTACAGAATAAGTGCCATTCCTTTCATTCTGTCGAACACAACCTGTTGAGGGAAATAATAGTTATTGGAAGCCAAATCTACTGTAAACAATAGAAAAACCCTGACGAAAAGTAGACAAACTTACCTTGACAACATGTCCATAGCGACAAAAATGACGGGTAAGAAACTGCTCAGTTGTGTTGGATGCTAATCCATCCAACCAAACACATGTTGTAGGCATGCTCTTTCCAAAACCCAGCTAAAAATTCATGGCAGAAAAAAAATTAATCACTTTATCAATTTAAGCTTTAGTGGCTGTTTAAAAAACTTAAATAAAAATATTTTACCTTTAATCTGTTGTTTCCTAGATACTCCCCATCCATCTTCTTTATAGCCTTGCAGACACTGGCAATGTCACAGTATTGTAGAAATGCATACTGTGGAGCGCCATTCACTTTTTTAATGTCTATGTCCTGCATAGATAATGGAATCAAAAATATGTCATCCATAATAGCATAATAGCATAGTATTCAAAAAACAACCTAAGGCCTTCTTATCCTGGGTCACAAGGTATCATACCACTATTTCTCCGAAGCGTTGGAAAATGTTGAGCAGGTCGTGATAAGTTGTGGTTTTCTCCAAGTTTCCAATAAATAACGTCCGTGTGGCCTTTGGGTGAAACTCGTCTATCCTCTCATCCAAAGGACGAAACTCATTTTCACTTTCTGTCTCTGAAAATGATGTAATGTTTTAGCATTAGGCATTTTACTACATTTGCATGACTTTAGGAAAGAAACACGAGATACAAACTCACCTGGTCCATTCCAGGCTGTGACATCAATTTGCATGCCAAAAAATAGCTTTCCCTTTGATGCTACAAGTGCTTTTTCTTGGTCCTCTTGCTGGCGGAAAAATACAAGGCCATAGCGTTCTTCTGAAGCTCCGTGGATTTGTACTGAAGTGACCTTTCCATGCTTCTTAAATTCATGGAACAAACCATCCTTTAGGCTTGTATCTGTGGTAAAAAAAAAAAATCAAACCTCTTTTAAGTAAGTTTAGAGGACCTCTAAAACTTTTTGACAATTTACATTCAGGAGGATCTTCAAAATTCACCTGTAGAGCGTACAGGAAGATTTTGGACCTTGATACCAAAGCTTTTTCGTGGTTCATCCTTGTCAAGAGAGGATAGAGGAAGTGCTGAGGGTGCAGGAACGGCAGCAGACTGCACTGAACGTGCTGGGGAGTCGTCACTCGAACTACTGCTGGAATCACTTTGGCAAAGAAGAAACAGAAAAGTGTTCATAACAGAGAGACTTTCGGTGGAATAACCATTACTGCAGCAATTTCCATGGGGAAAGGGAAACCATTTGTCAAAGACAAATTAAATCACCTAAATAATTCTGAAATACGTTTGATATTTTCTAAGCCACTGGAGCACAGGAAAGCCACATTAGGAAGCAGAGCTTGCTGTTGTAACAAATTAGCAATCTTCTGGAAAACGGTGTGAGCCGGCTCCACCTCTGCCTCTTGGGAAATGGAGGTGGGGCTTAATCGTAGCTGCATTAACCACAACATGGCCCCCTTCCTGATTGGCCTCAAGAATAGCAGTGAACAGGCAATGATGGGGTTGGGAATTGTTGAAGTAAGGTTGCTGCACCTTTATTATAGGAGGATATGTGATTAGGATAGAAAGTGATGCAACAGATCTGTCTTTCATGGAAAGTTGTTGTTCGTTTCTATAGATGTATGCATACCGCTAGCATCTCCCGTTTTAAGTTTGGCATTTACTAATGATCACATTTCCAGCTAATCATTGCTACATACTGTAGAAGCTTTGCACTTTTCCTTTTAGACAGTTTGTTTTCCAGAACATCTTTACACCTCTGGCTTTTCTCCCAAGTAGCTGGCATTAACGTGGTTGGTATGTTATCTTGTGCTTGGAAAATGGTGAGCCAAAAAAATTATTGACCAATCAGAAAAGTCTCTGTTGCAGTATTGACGCTGAGAATCGTTTTACTCTGAGATAGTTCTCTTAAGTGGAGACTTGAGCTCATTAGTTCAATCCAACAGGTGGCATCAAGATATTAGGATAAAGTAAACACAAATGTTCCACATCTGCTGTACAATACAGCCAAAAGGAAGTGTTTATGAAATTAAACATAATCAAAGGTACAGTGGTTTCCATGGGATCATTAGAAAAGACCTAAGGTTAGAGCAGCGAAGACATTTGAAAATGGCCAGAAAAACAAGATGAATACTTTCATTTATTTCCTAGTTTATGTAATGGAACAGCGCTTTGTACTGTGTCTCTTTCTCTTT
>NC_024316.1:6991187-7041222 GCF_000523025.1 Cynoglossus semilaevis | reverse complement strand
CTCTTTGTACTGTGTCTAGTTCTCTGTATGAGCTTGGGTGGGATTGCTTTAGACAGAATCCCAAGACATGCTTAGATGCTATGTCTTGATGTGAAATATGCCATTTTCCCCTTTTATTTGTTTGCAAATTTGGTTTTAACATTCAGTCTGGGGGGATTGATAGTGGGATAATAGAGGAAAAAACATTTTACAACAGGCTGCAGCCAAACCATGGAAAAAGTGAACGCTTTGTGAAAGGAATGTATTTGCAACCAAACTCTTTACATGGTAAATGCATCTGTTTGCAAACACCAGCACATTTACGCTGCATACAGGAAACAACAATCCAGTTGTGCATCTCAATTCCCCGCATCTGACTCTCAGCTAGTAGTGACAGAATTTGTCCGAGAATTATTCTTTTTTGTCAATCTATTCCCATGTCCGCCTGAGCTTTGAAGGCTCGCTGCTGTTTGTTTCCTTCTCACTTTCTCCTCCTGCGCTCAGACACTCCCGGAAGTGCTGCTGATGGAGCCTGGCCTGTGGGAGTGGGCAGGCAGCCAGCACTGGCCAGAAATTTCCAGTTCCAACTGGATCTCACGGAGGGGGGGAGCCATTACCCACACAGAGACGTAGGCAGTGAGAAAAATACAGCCTTCTCCTGAAAATTCTCCCTGCAGCACTACTTCAATGAACCACATGTGTCGCTGCATACCGTCCACAGCTGTGGACTTTGTCCAGAGACAAGTCAGTTCAACACCACAGAAATCAACTGCACACAGTGCTAAATTTAGCCACTCAGAGAAAATGCATGTGTTTTCAAAAATTGCCGAGTGGTTGTCCCAGGCTGTGACTTTTATTTATTTACTGCTAATGCACTTATTACTCATCTGCAACCTACTTTAACAGATAAAAATAGGTGTGTTTACTACTACTTCAACAATACACCATAATACACAGCAGTGGAATTAAAAGAAACGACAGCAGACACAAGATTGTCTGGCAAAAAAAAATCTGTTTAAATAGTCACTTGGTCATATCATCAGAACCAAAACACACCAAAACAACCAAACACCAAAACAATTCCTATTCCTCTATTCACTTTGGAAGGGACTAAATGGAACATGTTCGGACTGTCACCAACACTGATTAAAATTATGGCCCAGGTCAAAAATGACTCAATAATGTATTATTATATACAGCTGTTAGTCAAAACAACACTGATTTACCTGAATCCATTAGTAAAAGCTCAGCCTGAAGGATGCAAATTTGCCTTAAATGCTTAAACATTATCTGAAGCAAAAGATAACAGAACAACAATGACACATACTTTCAATTAGAAATCAATTAACAGTAATGAAGACATGTCATAGCAGGTTAAGGAAACATGTTTATGTTTTGGTCTGATCTATTGCACTACCTGCTTTCTCTGAAGGACACAGCGCACTAAAAGGTGGGTTCCTGCTATGCTCATCTTCTATTCTACTAAGCCATTATTTTTCATGCATGCATGTTTAACAGCTATACCTTCTTTAATTTGCATGGACTTCCCATACGCATTGGGTGATTAGGAAGCAATCAAGCAACGTAGCCAAAATGTGTGTAAAGCAGAAAAAAACTCATGGTACTTCTGATGTTAATGGTTGATGTGGGTCGAGTAACCACTGCAGTATGTCAATGTGATGAGTCATTCATTCTCAAAAAAGAGGTGCTGCTTTAATGTGCAATACGTCATCATCAATTTTATCGGATTAATCACAGGTTGTCGGAGGGCTAATCGCAATTAATATCAACATGAATAAAGAACATTCCAAAATGATGCCCCCAAAAATATTATTTAATATCACTAGAACAGAAAGACAAATAACAGCAGGTGGAAGGGTTTCACACCTGTTTTTGTGTGTGACTAAGTCAAATTAAATTTTTAATATGGGAAAAGAAACTGTATGCTAGAATATCCAAAAACTTTGCTTTAGAAAGTAGAGGCTGCTTCATTCAGCTTATGTGTTAGAATAAGATGACATTTTTTAATATGATTCATTTCATAAATTAATTACCATGGTTAACAAGTTAATTATGTCAGCCATAGTTTCTACATGAACTTAAACCAACAGAATAGAGGAAATGATAAGTACTACTATCCTAACTCAAGGTGTGACATTTCTAACAAACCGCAAAGCATTGCTAACAGATCCTGCTCTCATACCACAGTTACCGTACTATGCAAACATGTGTGGTTATTTATGAGAATATTCTGGACCACATTTGTCCTTGTTTTTGATTGCCGCCCAAAAAATAAACCAACCTTTGCATAAGGCAAACAAGCTGCATTGGCCTTTACATTTGAATAGTGGAAGAAGAGTTGAACAACAGAGCGCAGACTTTTCCTGTCACTGTTTTTGCAGTACTTTTTTTCTTACATGCAGATACTTGCATGCAATTAAGAGGTGCCTACAGGGTGGAGTGTGAAAGTATGTTCTAATTTTAAAAACGCAAGCATGTTGTTACAGCAGTAACAGACATCATGGACTCCTGCCATATGCATTACTGGATGTTTTTGGTTTAAAACTTCCACAAAGCATTATGGGTCATTCTGATAATCTTGCTTAAAAAAAAAATTGTGATTTCAAGTGATGGCTTTTTGCAACAACATCATTATCATCATCTACAGCTTCTGCAAAAGGAAAGTTGTGCAATAAAATGCTGACAAGACTCTCCACTACCCAGGGGCAGATACTGAAGGAAACCTTGATTTTTAGATTGGTGATAATAATGGTGAGCAAAATACAAATTTAACCTAGCAAAACAATGTAAAAAAAAAAACGTTTCAAATGCATTTTGGGTATATTAAAACTTGTAGTTATCCATGTGCTCATTTTATCATTTTGGTCAAATATTTGGTAATTCTTTGGTACATTTTGCAACATCTTTCAAATTTATTATGTTTTATGAATTGAATGTTTTTTACTTTTGATTATTTCTTATACTGATTGCGTTCTTAGCTGGTTTACCCAGGTCAAGAAGCGTAGTGTATAGTGTAATTGTATACTGCATATTTCCCATAATTCCCCACTGTGTCTCAGACTCCCATATATAGCAGAATATGGAACTGATATGCATTGTTAATCTACCTGTTGTTAATTCAATAGTATTCCATCTTCAGACTTATTCTGTCTAGTGTTAAAGATTGGGATGCAGAGTCAGATTAGCTTCACTCACCTGCCGCTGGTACTGCTGCTGGTACTGCTGACCGAGTCTGAACTGGAGGACCGGCTTCGAGAGCCTGACCTGCTGTGGGAGCGTGGAGGACGTGTGGCCTGACTTGCCAGTCTCTGAGGTGAAGGATTTCTTGAATGTGATGTGGAGTGTGGAGATCGGCTACGACTGTGGCGGTAAGATCGTTCCCCACGCCGACCCCGTTCTTCCCGGTAAAGGTCCCTATGCACCACACTGGCCAAAGTAAAAGGTTCCCTGGTACGAGACTCATACCGAGACTCGGGTGTTTCAAAGCGACACGGACTCCTGCTGTGGGATCGATAGAAGCCTACCCCACTGGACGACGATCCAGCGCTTCCTGCTGCAGTGGCCACCGTTGAACCAGTTGCTCCTGTGTTACCAGTAACAGTACTAACTATAGATCCACTGACTCCTGAAGACACAGTTGTACCACTTCCACTGGAGGTGCCAGACCCAGTCCCTGCAGTACTTAGAGTCCTTTCCCTCGCATCTCGATAATAGTCTGTGTCGTAGTGCCGCTGCCGGTCAAAGCTGCTACCAGGACGCTCATGATGTCCGTACGTACTGTGGTCATATGCCCGTTCCCGGCTGTCAGCAGCCCTGAAGAGTAGGAGAGGACAACAGTACATTACACTTTAGATTCAGGAAAACTGGTAAAAAAAGACAACAGACAGTGGAGAAAATATATTCACGTGTTTCTGGAGTGTATTTTATTTGAGGGCATAAGGAGACAAGGAAATGCTATTTGGCTTCTGAGATCATCAACTATACGTAACGTGACATGTGACATTAGACACTTGTGGACATTAAAAACATTTGCAATGCTTTGAGGAGGACGGGACTTACAACGAGCCTTTGGTAAATGATGTTACACAATTTGACAACTCTAATTCTCCTAAAGAGCGCTTATCAAAGCATCTTCATAGGAGATGCATCTTGGGTATTGTGCAAGTACACATGCAAAGACCTGTAAAGACACTGTTTTCACTGAAAAGAAGCAGCTGTAGGGTACAGTCCCTTTAATTGAGTAACATAACTATCATCATCATCACCATCACTATCTGAAGTTTATTAAACTTCCAACTATCTATCACCCTAATGTTTATATTCAGACTTAGGGCTTAATGTTTTCATGGATACTAACGTCTGCAAATCCTTGCAGTCCAAGGAAAGTTAAAAGGATGGAAAAATTCAACAGTGCGCAATCATTAGAGGAAGTATCTGCTACACTATTGTTATGTGGTTTTACTGTAGAGCTGCATGTATAATACACTATTAAAATGTAATAGATGGAATATTGTAGGAACATTCTTAAGGCTTAAACTCCAAATTATGCAGTACAGTTGAGTGAACCATTAAAAAAACTTGCATCTTGTTAGACTGGTGCTATAAAGCTCATATCACTTAACTGCGACATTCTTGGTTTCAGTCTGGCCAGCGATAAAGGTCTTCTGCCTGTCACCTCCTTTTCTCATCTTCCCCATACTTCTGCACATGTTTACTATCTAGTTTTGCAAACCTGCATGTCTGCAGTCATATACAACAGAGAAGACCTCTGAATCTGCTCATCTCATAAACAAGGACCTGGCAGCAGCTCGGGGTTAGTACTTTATTATTGGAAGTGCAAATGAGGGCAAGAGGTGTTGTGTTTTGAGTCTCAAGTGATGTTTTGTAATTAGTTTTCTCATTAATACATTACACATACACTAATACTCTCTTTTGCCATGTCTTTATGTGTATCATCTCTCCACACTGTTGTGTTGAGCATGTTTTTAAATATATGTATATGCATGGTTTTCTCTGGAGGTGATCTTTGAGGTTTCAACAGACCAAACAAAAGGCGTAAGAGCTAGAAATGTTTGGAGGGCTGCTCTTGATTTGACTGAAAGCCAACTGAGGATCCCTGCAGTGTAAATGTGAATGTGCAGGCTGCATTTCAAACAGCGCTTAAGAAGCCAACACGTGTTAGACCAGGTGCTGCTGACAGAGGGCTGCTGCCATTTCTCTCAAGACATATGACCCAAGTGTCTCTCTCTGCATCAATGCTGCTACGGTAAACTGAGATCACTGAAATACCTCCTTAAAGGAAAAATCTGTATTCATACCTAAACCTTAGATCTCTAGCATTAAAATGCCACACAGGATTTATAAAACTGTATATATTAATTTTTTTTTAACCATGCTAATTTAAACGTTTGCCAAATGACATTTTCTGACAGGAGCGACAGGATTAGTCACTAAGGAGGAAACAAAGATTGGAGATAAATTGCTTTAGGACAATGAATTTCACTACGCTGAAAGTACAGCAGGTCAGGGACACATTTTGGGTTGAGCTTATTGGACGTAATCATCGATGTGCAGGATTCATGAATAACATCTATGGTACTACGTCTGCTGTGAAATTGATGGATTACCTTGACCCCTAGATGCTCTCCAAATATGCTAATTTGGAAGCCCAGACTCACGGCTCAATAGATAGCCTTCAGTTTCACCTAAGACAAAAGAGCTTCTACATTATTCATGGGGCTTAAAAAATAATTCAGTTAGACTTTTTTGGCAGAATTTCCATCAGTGTTTGATTATTAGGCTGCTCTGCCGCATGCTAAGCACATCAACTGTTTTGGGATTACGTGAACAGCATAATTATACGGACACATTCCAGCAGGATGCCAAAAAGGCAATCTTGTGGGAGTGAAACATGTGGTTCCGTTTAATTTGAAATTTCCAAAAGTGTTATGTGTGGTTTATGTTGAAAATCCTTCCATCATGCAAAGTTAAAGTTAAATTATACAGCCAAATGTGTCTATGAGCATATAGCATGAGGCTGTCAGTGCAAGATGAAAAAAACATTAAATCGAACACTATTTGGACCAAAACTAGGTTTTCTAGGCTGCATCATTTTCACGAATTCTTATCTTGGAAAATAAATACCCGGAAAGAAAAATAAAGGCAATTTCTCAAACAGATGCAGCAAATGTGGGACTTTGGAAGTAGAATTAATCAATTGTGATAATTGATTTTTAGCAGGAATTAAAGCAGAAAGCCTCCAAACATGGTTTAGTTAAAGCTCTGACAGCTAAAAACGTAGTACCATCTCGTAGCTATTATTGCTTTATTGACCAACCCTGAAGCCAGGAGCTACATCCTGAGTGTTCCTCCAATTATTGTTGCTTTACATCTCTCTGTAGATGTGAAGTCACTTCCTACAGTCAAACCCATAAAAGAAGCTGCGTGCTTTAAGTCTGTATCAGCCTGGTTTACTAGTATTTACATGTTCTTCTAACTTTCAATAAAAATACAGGCCGTAGATTTTGTTTCTCTGTCAAACCTTTGTTTTCGACAATGCCAATTATACAAAGAGCTGATTAATTCTCAGATGTGTGCTGGAATGTGTAAAATGTGTTTTAACAACTGGATTACAGGAGTTCTTATTACAACTGGATAATTACCCTGTTTAAAAACAATTAATCTAATTATCTTATTAAAATGATCATATTTTACATCAACATAAAATGCTGTCTACCTCACATATATATAGCACTAATGATTTATTTTGACCACGGCATAGGATTTATCTGTTTATCTATTACAGGTAGTTTTCATTATAATTGTTTGCATTTAAATTAAAAACAGGGTCTAACATTTGTGAAACTTTTTATAGTTAGTGCAATAATTATCAAATTATTGTGATAAGGATGTTTCTCAATTACATTCTAACTCACTTTTATAACAATGTTGCTGTTTTAATGTTTCAACAAGAGCAAAAAAGTAAAAAGCAGAACAGGAGCTGGAGGTTGGGTTTGGTGAGAGGAAAAGAAACAAAAAACGATATAAGGTGAGGTACAGATATGTGCATTTTAACACAGAGGCAGTTATAATAGTTTGTGTTCCAACTACTTTGGTTAGTGGGGGAAAACGGAGAGAGACAAGGGTTCAAACTCTAGGGGGTTAGAGAGGACAGCTAGAGTACGCAGGGCGGGACATACCAACCTTTTGAGAGAGTGGTAACTTGACCTATAACTCCAAATACAATCTAGGGAGACAGAACTTTGTGAGCAGAAAAAAAAAATTGGCAAAAATGTGGAGTGATGAAAAAACTGACGGGAATGCTTCACAACGGAAAACGGTAATCCTCGTCTTCAGGGCAGGAGACCTCATAGACGGTCCATTGTTGTAAAAAATAACCTTGGTATTTATCCAGGTACATCAGTTGGGTATTCATCCAAGCATGTAGGAGATGGAAAAATTACTTCAACTAATGTCCAGTAAATGTCCATTATCCAGGAGTCCATCTTGAGTGTCTTCTACAGTATTGATTTCCCTATGGAATTTATTGAAGTGACGTAAAAACAAGTCTTAAACCTTCATCTGTGGAATCCAGCACGTTCCAGTTCAGCCACACTGTGCACAGTAGTGAAATAGTCCATTGCTTTGGTTGACGGTGACAGATTTGGGATGACGGTTAATAGTAATCCATAATTTGTTCACAGTAGCAGTAGTTCAGTTTTGAGGCACTTGGAAGTCTGTTGTTGATCTCAGTTAGCATCCTTGCAGCTCAAACTGAGTTGCCAAGTCAGCGAAGTTGATGATGAATGTAGTTCATGGGTTCGTGGGACGATTCATTCAGTTCTTTGATTTTGTGTGATTGTATCCATAGTGTAGCTGAATAGTTCCAAATTCAGAAAAGAGGAAAATAATCCACTGACTAGATGTTGAGATCTCCCCACTACGGAACGTTCCAGTGAGAGTTTACTGCATTCTCTTCAAACGATATAGTCCAGAGATAGTTCACATCTTTAGAATCCCAGTCATTAAAAAAATAATAAAAAATATCTCCACACGTACGGCAGAAAAAAAAAACTGTCATTTGCTCACTTGTTTTGTGGTCTCTACTGACTTGGATCGCCAGCAGAGGTCTCCCAGCACTCAAATTGTAATGCCCTGCTCTCTGATATCCCAAATAATTCCAAATAAAACAAAAGAAAAACAAACAAAAGAAAACAAAGCAACCCATACCTTTATCTTGACAGTGAATCCTTCAGGGGTCTGGCCAGTGTTAATCCAACAGTGAGAAATAAATATCCTGTGTAGGTTATCCACATGACTCCAGACCACGAGAAGGTGAGCACCTCAGGGAGGTGTTTCATGACAACTGAAAACCAAATTTAACTGATCCAAACCGGGATGTCTTATGCATGTAATCTGTGCTTTGGGTCATTTTATTATATGAGGAAAATATGGTGAAATTAATCCATCAAGCAGGACATGTAATTCCAGATTAACAGAATCCCAGGCATGGAACTCTTTTTTTCCTCTCTCCCCCTCATTTCTCTCTCTCTCTTCAGATATCTCCAATAATCCTGGAAAAATTTTGCGATATCCAATCTTTGCCCCACATTTTCCGCAAATGATACATCCACCTCAGCGAGATGGTTATTCTCATATAGAAAATCTCCAACAGCCATTCTAATGTGCGACTATTTGTTTATGTAACATACACACATAGGAGCAACATGACCTTTAAAAACATTTCTTGGCTTCTACCTTTACGTATAAATCCAGGAGCATTGGTCACACTCCAGGGATTTTAAAAAGGATCCCTATGAGATTTCATTCTGGAGAATGAATGGGTTTTCTCCTTTTACACCCAAAACAGTAAATGAATTGATGGTGGAAAGATGCTTGTTGTTTACCAGAAACCATGGTTTCCCCTGCCTTCAGAGAAACTGTGCCCACTTACCCGTCTAGTCTGCGTTCATAGCGTCCATCTCTGCTGTGAAGCGACGTAGGGGGCCCATACATGGTCCCCCCTGCCGCCCTTGTGAACCCTGAAACATCCCGGCTGCGAGAGCCTAAGGACAGACTATCGTCCAGTCCCCTGGCGGCACTCGGTATTGTGCCTGGTTCATTGTAATCAGTGCGCAGATCTCTGTCCCCCATCTTGTTGATAGCATTGTGAGCCTTCTGAGCACTTTTAATGTCCACAAAATCCACAAAGGCAGCAACTCCACCCTCGGAACCTCGCTTGGGCAGAACCTTGACACTCTCCACACGTCCATATCTAAAGAGAGCAAACAGAAAACACCAGAGGTTGTCACCAGGGTTCAAAGTACATTTCGGATAAGGAATTTAAAGGAAATTGGTCAGTTTTGCTTTTGTAATAAATATGTCTTTAAAATATATATATATATTAAATATGCAATAACTAAATAACTAAATAAAGAGCATAAAAACAAAGAAACAGGTTGGAAGGGACGGTTGATGTAAAGCTTCTATGTTCTGCTCTGTTGTACTTCCTTTCATGGCCAGGTACCCCAGCAACAGCAAGTAGAAATAAATCTCTGCTGCTGCATCCTAATAGGTTTTCCATTATTAGCATGTTTTGTGGGAGGAGAATGCTTCAATATGCACATATACATTTGGCTTATGGGAAGACAGGCATACAAGACTTAAGAATATTCGACTAAATCTATACTAAGAGATTGGGAAAAAAATAGTAAGAGTGTCACCTGATTCTTACATAAAAATTTAACTATGCAAACAGGTACTAAACAGGTATATTACCACAAAACATTGAAATGCAACGGAAACAAATATGACAGACAAAATTGGCTGACGGTATAAGAATGAGTAACATCTGAAGCTGAAAATACCGACAGTAAAAGAAATTCTTCGGAGAGGCACGTCAGGGAGTAACAGACAGATGTTTTTACAAAACAGTAAGAACTAGTTCTTAGACTGTCATCTACGCTTCTATTACAACAGGAACAATAATCCTGGGCCAATTAGCTTGTTCTCGCAGGGAGAGAAATGTAATAGATACAAAACAATAACCCTCGTTACACTGCCACAGATGTTACTGTTTCCTCTTTGATATGACTGCAAGTGCAGGACATCACAGTTCACACACACTGTAAATCCACAAGTATAACACAGCAGTTTAAATACTAAAGAGGACCTCCCTCTATTTGACCAAAAACATTGAGTACAACTGCTCATTTGTACATGAAACTATAATTTATAGTTACAGTAAAAAATGCACTGATGTTTGAATTTCATTTTAGTCAAGGGCATTTGCTAGTTCCCCATTAAATGTTTTTATTTATTTGCCTTTTGGGGTGAAAAATGTTATATTCATTTCTTCTTGTTCGAATTTCCGATTATATTGTGCGTTTTTAATATATCATTTTGGAGTGAACTGACTCTAATTTTCTTTTATTATGAGTAATTTCAAATGCGGTCGTAATGTGATGACCGACAGTGTGGGATTATTAAAAATCCTGCCATCATCTCTGTGCTCTCAGACAGCTTCCCCCCTCTTGTGTCTGTCCGGCTGAGACGGTTGGGTGCACATAAATTTATTTTGCCTGCCAGTTCCCCAACAGTGAACAGCCTCCGACGCCATTTTAGAAATGCTGTTCACACTGCTTACTCATTGTGCCGTCCCCCATCTTCAATGACTTCTATCACACATCGGGGGCTGTCATGCACCTGCATCGACTCCATCCACCTCTGGGCTCTTACCACGGCGTGTGGAGCTCAAACGACGGGGTAAACAGCCACTGCTAACACTGTCAGACTCTGTGTCCTCCGCCAATCTCTACACCTCTCAATAACATGCACTTTTGCACATTAAAGCACGTAATGTTAATCAAAATAGTATAAACGACGCATTACTTAATACGAGGATTAGACATGATAATGACGTGTTGGTTCATCATACGCACCAGTTTACCAATAATAATGAGAACATACTTTATTTAATAACAAAATGTGTTTTGGACGCTCAAAAGCAGCCGCACAGCGATACGTCGACAGAAATGTATAATTTATGATAGTGATATGGCAGCTTTCGTCCCCCATGGCGACGCCTACATGGATAAAAAAATGTTTAAAAATAAATCATTTTTTAAAAATGTATATGCTGGGAGAGTGCAATAGTGTTTCGGTGCAATCCAGGATTAAACACAAAGATGTATGAGTACATGGATTGATACATGGATAGATGGATCGACGGATGGAAGAAGAGAGAGAGAGAGAGAGGGCGGGCTGCTCGTTCTCTGACAGCCGAGAAGAGAGCGCTGAGAGTGGGCACATAATCGCGAATCGCGGAGAAAAGATATAAGCGTTATATAGGAGGATGATCGAATGACTCCACTTTTGTTCAGCGTAATGCAACACATTGTTGAAAAAACACATTGTTCAGCGTAATGCAACACATTGTTGGACAAATAAAAATCAACTTCTTCTGTATTTACGATATATTATTTAGAATGTATTCACCTTTATGCAATTTCCCCTTCTCGCAGATTGCATCTCACAGCTACGAAAAAGCGTTTACATTTGCCATTTTATGTGTATGCGCACAGTGTACAAACAGCGGCGGTCAGTCACAGAGCTACGGTGCTGAATTTCAGCCAGCGAAGGCTTACCTCAATCACACTACTATTTTTGCAGCCTTGATGGACTTTTGTGCAGATTTAAAACCTTTTATTCGATGCAACAGCTGCAACGCTGCACCCAGACAGGTACGCCTCTATAGTGCACATTCACCACTGCCTGTGTGCAAAGCAGTGAGCTGACATTACCTGCCATGTCCAGAGACAGGCACAGAGACACAGACAGGGACCGTGACGCCGGTTAACTGCACAGGACCTACAAACATGCTCGCTGTTTGCCGTCTAGTGTGCCAAAGACGCATGCGGCTCGACGCAAAGCTCGTTCAGAGCATGTAGGAGTTTGTTTACACTGTCCCTTTTCCTCCAGCTGCAGGGGGAATCAGCTTCATCAGCAGCAAAAAGCCTGAAAAGTCCATGTGTTACCTGGCGCTGGTGTGAAGGCACAGGTGTTGTTATCAGCACCCTAGAAATGGTGGTGAAACGGCAAAACGTGTCCGCTAGCTGAGCGCCTAAAGCCACAGCTGCCAGTGTTTCTGACTTTTTCCCTAAACACAGCCCATTGTTGCTGTATCTTGAGAAGCTGACAGAGCAGTTGCCAAATGGGAGTTTGCTACAGGGGGGACCTTCTGCTTCCTTCATCCTGACTTCACTAAAATGTGACACCACACAGAGATGCTCTCCTTGCATTCGTTGTTACATTACAAAACACACACATATGCTACACATTTGACATAACTGTATAAACGGATACACAAGTAACAAGCGTCGTGAACATCATGGTTTGCACTCACCGCTTGAAGTGCTCAATGATTTTCTCCTCTCGTACATTTTCGGGTAAATTTCCCACCCATAAATGTCTGGTTTCCCGGACCATACTGTGAGCTCCTGCTGCCCGATCATACAGATGAGTTTGCTATGTCAGTTTCCTCCCGTGCAAAAAGAAAATGTTTGCAAACCAAATCCCACAAGATAGGAAGAAGAAAAAAGAGAAGGAGAAAGAAAACGCACGGAATCGTCGCAAATCATTGACTGGTCGTTGTGACCCAATGTAAACCATTAGGGCTGAATCCACTGCACGCCGTTCGATAGTGTTCACTGTTGAAGCGCGGTCATGAAGCGCATGAACGCGCATCCCGGACTGTTCCCGTGACTAGGCGCGTCCCTGACACCATGCGACCTTTGGTTGTCGAAAGAAAAGCGTGTGGCTTTCTAAAAAGATGCAGCAACTTCTGTAATGAGAGGCACACAGCGCAGGCGTGGCTTTGTGTGTGAACCTCTCTCTCTTTTCTCTCGCTCTCTCCCTCCGATGAGCTAGTCTCCCGCCACTGCGCATGCGCGAGAAAACCCCTGCTTGATTGTTGCTGCTTTGACATCTGAGAAGCTTTGGCTCACAGAAGGATCCCATCTCAGTACTGGCTGGTTTAGGCAAGGTGAGGTGCGTACTACAGTCAGATAGTACGCACCATATGACCTATCTTTTATTTTCCCTTTTTTTATTGTTTGTTTATTTTTGCAAAAGGAAATCGTTCCACAGACTATATGTAAGAAATGGATATAGCCATTGGGTTGAAACCTATATGGTTCCCCTTTTTAAAATCTAAAAGTCTCAAAAAAAATATTAAACAATTCTTACATACATAAACCTCTTTGTCTTCTCTATAGGAGGCTGGTCCATTAGAATAGTGTGCTAGCTGATAAATTTTTCCACAAAATGAACTACATATATCCTTAGAGGCTAGATGGTGCTCACTAAAATAAAAAATGAGCCTGGTGAGAAAAAAAAATTAAGCTGGAAGTCAATCAGCAATGGCTAGCCAGGGTGACTCGATGGCTGTGGGGCTAAATTTAGCAAAGAGCTTCTCTCGTCTCTGGAGCTATAGACCTGCATCTAAAATGTGGGTAAATTCCCTACATTTTTTAGAAGTAAAATATTGTAATTACAAATATTGATTAAAAAATGCCGTGCATAATATATTGTTATTTGTATGTCTTGCTATTATAAGCATCCTGTAAGGCTCATCTGAGATCATAATAATTTAGATATTCTTAATTACATTTTCAAATTTGGCAGCTGAAGCAATATTAATGATGGATATTATTTAGTTGTTGGAACAGCAATATTTTCAACTCTGATCCTTAATCCCTCACTGTTGGCCATTGACACAGAACCAAACTAGGTCAGCAAAATGTTTCCTGACTGTGTGCATCTACACAGAGTTCTGTCATTGTGGAATGAGATAGTGGCGTTAAGGGGTGACACAGCACAGACATGATGAGTTGCATATTAGATTTACATCTGAAGAAACAAATGCAACAATTATGGCTAATAAACCATGTGCTATGTGAGCTATATGTGGTTTCCAAATACAGTAACACTTACCATGCCATCAAATGGATGGTGAGACACATATCAGTAATTTGTTATGCCTCTGTTAAAACATTCCAATGAGGCAGTTTAGATTAAGGTAAGAGTTACTGCTATCTCTCTAAAAAGGTAGAAAGGACTTGTGAAACTATATTGTGATTAGATCACAAAGAACTGCAGAGTGTGGAAGGTGAATGCATAACATTCCATTAAACAGTAGGCAGTATAACAAGATACTAGGTACACGCAGCAGCTTTATTCACATGTATTTGAAAATTACAAATGTAGGCTATTTCAAATATAGGCTTGTTTTATGACATTTAAACATAAATAGCCTAAATAGACATATAATGAGGCAAAAATATCATGAACAATTGAACAATTGAGTGTATTGAACCAGTGGGGATTGCAAAGGACATACTGCTCTGTAAATGGAATGGTCCTTTATTGCATTTTATTGTTATACTGTTTACAAGGTACAAATTATCTTGCACAGTTTCTATTTTGATGTGCAGATTGTCCATGGCTGATAGACATGTTTAAAGAAATGCCCTGTCCTCAACCTAATCTACACCACTGTTAACTGGTTTGGTCATGTGATCTTATGTGATTTGTATATTTAAGTAGGAACATGTGCCAACAGGAAACAAGAAGCCCAAGGCTCATTGGACTATATGTGTCTGAATGTGAATGGTTTGAGCATAGTGTCTATGCTTAGCTTTGCAAATGCATTGACAGAGGCAAGCAACGACTGTCATTAAGTTTTTACAATTACCATAACAAACATTTATAATATTGGGGACACATATAAATAGACAAAGTATATGTAATTGTTTCCACCGGTCTGAAATCAACTTCTTAATAAATAAAATAAAAATGTATAAATTATATTTACAGTTAAGTGGTAACAAAATTAAATAACACATAGCTATAGCATCTTTACTTTGTGAAGAGAATGCAAAAGTAAAACTTGAGAAATTAAGGATTAATGTTAATGTTCAGCACAAATCTTTGCAATAAAGAAATGCAACATACATAAAAGCTTTTTACAAAATAGTAACAATAGAATATCATCTTTCAAAGTAAGTCTTTGTTGCTTTTTGCTTGTAAAACTTCTGGTCTGTCAGGGCAAATACAGATTAGACTTGTTTACTTGTACATCAAGTGTGTGGCATAATGGAATGGAGTGTATTTAGTCAAGAACTTTGACCCATTCGGAGCTCTGTTTTAAGCTAATAAGTAACATGAGGCAAGTCAGTCCATCTTCTAAAGTCCAAGGGAGCAGTGGTGATAAGGACTGTTGACATCAAAGCTGCACTTTTATAGGCTTTTGTGATGAAACACCCCATCTTATTTATATTATCATATGTGTAGTTTGTTATAGGTACAGTGCGGTTTTATTTGTTAAGCTCTGTTACTACGCAGCTCCGCTGTTTCTATATTGTTGTCGCCTTGTGCTGTAAGCGCATGCGCGGTAATGCGGGCGCAGCATAGAAGCTCTGCGTATGTGTGAACCCCTACAGAAAAGTCTAGAAACCTGCAAGAGGACGAGTGGAGAACAGCCATTTCACCGGGCATTTCTATCACACCCGGTTGTTCGTGGAGTACGTCCTTCTATGGAATTATACTCAAAACCCATTAAACCTACCGGAGTACAATTTCCATCATTGGTGGACATACAAGACACCAAAGTTATAAGATTTCCGAGCACGGATTATTCTGGAAACTGGATCGCCAGGCCAATATGTCCACAGTAATTCCACAAGCTTTTTCTTTGTCCCGGACACGATGGAACTAAAATCCTAACACAATCCTCTGGTGGAATATGTTTATTTCTGAGCTCTCAATAAAGGCATTCAACCCGGCGTCATTATGTGGATATATTTTGACGTGGGTGCCAAATATTCTGTTATCCCAAGAATACAAACATTTATTTATACACATCGAGACTAAGTAGGACAGTCTCGCCGAAAATATGCTTTTGAAGTATTCCAAACAGAAACGGTAACTGTCTTAAACCAGTTAACGTTTTCGGGAAATAAAATGCTCTTTGTTCGACGGAGCAAAGTTCAGAAAAATAACCCACTAACCCAGCCTTTTCTTTCTCTAACGCCATTTTGTGGGACTCACTGCACAAACGCTGTCGTCAGCCATTTTCCCCTTTTCCTCTCAAAAGTATCTAACTAAAAAACCTGTATTAAATCGTTTGACTAGTGTTTCTAAGGTTAAGACAGGTATGAGCAAAACGCAGATATGAAAAAAAAAGTGTATTAGTAAGCTGATTGCGATGTAGGTTAGCAAATGACTCGGCACAATCAAGGACAAATATTTAATGCTTTATTTTGTTCCTGTTATGTGCTGTACTTTAAGGATCAAATAATGAGCAGACCTATAAGAAAGTTTGGGTGATGAACGTCTAGTATTCAGGAAAGGTTTGTCTAATATGTACACATTTGTTAACAATAAAGGAAATTTTAAATCATTCGTAATCTCTGATTTTTATTTCATATTTTCCACAATTAGATGTCAGACACCCTACTTGCTTTTCTATGAATAGTATATTTGTTTAGGAAGCTACAACCAAATAAGCTAAAAAATAATAATAATAACCCTAAATGTTAGAGCAGGTGTCATATGACAAACCAGGGTTTGACCCACCAGGCCTGGCACAATTGACTTCTGCCACTGTTTAAGACTAAGCAATCAATTTTTATTGAACTTTCATACTATGTTCTGCTACTAGTTTTCTTTTTAAAACTTTAAGAAGATTCTCGTTACCCTGTCCATTCTTTCCTATACTTTAGTACATATATCTTTCACAACTTCTTTATAAAACTTATTTACATTTGAAAATAATTTGATAATACATCCTTAATTCAATCTGTTTTGTCTTGAGTATTTTGTTTTGGCCATGCTACTTACATGTAACAACTCAATACCTTAACTAGTTTTACTTGCATGGTACATTTGAGATATAATGTGTGAGAATAACTATGTAAAACCAGCCAGTGGTTACATTTAACCTTAAATACAATATTACCAATATTTTTCAGTCATATATGATAAAGCATCATAATAAATATAATCTGGCTTGACAATTGATAACTGAAATGTCCTATAAGTTTCTGGACCCATTAAAACTATGAAATTGATCATTTTATGAGGATTTGATCAAAATTTCAAATAACAATGCAGGCCTCAAAGCCTTATAGAAAGGCCACTAGACAACAAGGTACTCTGAGACTGTAACACAATTAGAATGGAAAGGTTATTAATTAAAGTAATTACAATAATACGTTTTGTTAGAACATTTAAATGAAAAAATAAAATATATTGTTCTTATACATTTACAGTATAAATCTTGTTTAATAATAACTGCCACCACTTTAACAGTTTACTAGTGATCATTGTGTTGTTTCTTTTCTTCATGGCCATCGATGATCTTGGTCCACAACAGGTTTAATCTTCAACCTGTAGTCACAGGACATGTGGCACATTAAGCACAAGGTCATGATCAAGCAATGTCAGAATATCTTTTCCTGGTCGTTATCTTAGATTAATCTAATTTTCAGTTCTATTATATGTTTTTTCATATATAGTTTATGTAAAATACAATGTTCCTTTTTTAAAAATTTAATATGAATGGTAATATGCATCATGATTGGTTTGCATCACCATAGCTGATATTCAAAACTCTACAGCAACAGTGCAGGCTGTTATTAAAAACAAAGTAGGCCTTGTGTGCTGAATAAAAGATATTTTGACCTCAATATGTCGTGGGATTTTGAGCTTTTTCCACCTGGGATACAAGTTTCAGAAGTTCAGCAACATCTTGGGACCCAGTCTAATGAATGCAAGGATATTCTGCCCCAGTTTTAGTGTCTCAATGGGGAGGAAGATCTTTTGGCCTTTTGTGCTATTGCACCAGGAAGATTCATTCACCTTTTAGGATGCTGCATCCAGTAAATCCATGGTTGGAATCAGACAGATGGCCTCACCCAGAAAACAGATTAGAATGTGGATCACGTCAGCCCAGCGTCCAACAGTCAGCATCAGGACCATTAATCCCCCGAGGCGTACTACCACCGAGTTTAAAACGACCTGGCTGCTTGGCAGTCGATGCTGCTCCTCTGCAGAGCCAAACCACAGCATTGAGAGAATATATATGAAGAAAATGTATGGCAAGGTTTTTAGAGGAGTTTAAAATTCGGAATGCTGTAATTATTGATGAATGTTCATTCACCATTTTCTAGTGTCTGTGTCGATGTTAACTGTCTTGCATGCAATTACACAGGTGTAAGTCAATTACACCTAATAGAGTGTCACAAATAGAGATGTCACAAATGCAATCCATGAAACCAAATCTCTATTTATAGTGATTTATCTTCTAATTAGTTAAATGCAGAAAATTCAGAGAGAAAGGATGTTGACCTCTGTGTTGTTATCACAAAATAAAAACCACACGTGATGTGACTTCTCTAGTAACAGGCACACATAAGGTGATGAATAAACACTGCCTTGTAGTCTTTATGTTTCACACTTGAGGTTAGGAGGTTGATATAAAACTAAATATTACCAAAATTCCCAGCTAGCCTTCAAACATATTTTGTACCCATGTAGCTTACATAAACCCATGTTGTTTGTGATTGTTAAATGAGGACTGTTCTGTACTTTGTTTAATCACGCTCCTTACCCTGCATATACACCACTAACAGAGTGTAGCAGATTGTCAGTGGTGTCCAAAACTTGAGGGCGTCAGTTGCAGACAGGAAATGTTGATTAATGATTGATACAGCAGCGACTACAGCCACGCCGAAAGTGATGATCATCGTTCTGCACAGTGCAGGCAGCACATCGCTCCCTGATGTGAGGAGGCTGATGCAGACGCCGCAGTAGCGCTGGGAGCTGTGGAGTTTATACAGAGCCATGACATGATGCTTCAGGCGTGTGGCCTGTTTTGAAAGAAACCAGCTGAGTGCTGCTGCCAGGAGCAAGCTTAACCAGCGCTGAGACGCCGCCTCGTGGAGAAAGTGCAAGCTGCAAGTCAGAGCACAGCCCAGAGAGAACTGGCTTTGAACTAAAAGCTGCTGTATAAATATTTTGGACTCCTGTAAGTTAAAGTTAAGAGTGCACAATATGTCAGAACATATGCTCATATTGCAAATTGTCGTCATTATGTCTACAAAATAAAATAACAGAAGAGTAGTCTTACCTGTCTGGCTGATAACCATCCTGAGACAGCCCTAAGACAGAACTCCAGGACCACCAAGGCAGCCACACGAGAACCCACAACAGCCAGTAAACCTGTCACAATGAAAAAGTGGACCGTTCCACTCAGTCCAGTCTTATTGTGTTGTTGTTGTCTGGGTTTGCGTTTGCTTGATGATTCATTTTCATTTTTATCCTTACAGCTGTGAAGTCAGGGGAGAACAACAGAGATACATTAATAACAATATGGTTATACATTTCATGTCCCCCTGGTCCCTTATTGATCCCACAATCAGACAATTCACAATGAGTCAACCCACACAGGCCTCAACAGGAAAAGCTATTAAGCATGGCTGCAGATCATACCGAGGACCCTCTGCGTCTTAGGCAAGCATGCACTACACTATGAAACCTCTATCTACTAATAGGCAGATGATATATCATTATGTTTATTACACTGTCAAAAAACAACCCCGTTAGGTGTCCTCACCTCTGTTCTTCTAAAAACAAGTGCACCCTCATCAAGGAGCATAACACATTGATTCCACATGCACCCACCAGTCCTGCAGGTCACAAAAACAGAGTTGTTATAACAATGAAAACAGCAGGGACAAGAAATCTGTAGCAATGATGACATCAGAGGAAACAAGTGGGACAATTACTCACCCTGAAGGAAACAGTTCAGTGGATTTGTGTCTAAAATCAGCCAACCTGGTAGAATATAGGAAGTTGGAACAAGTGACCAGATAAAGGAAAACATTGTGGTCTGTCTCCTGACCTTCGAGGAGGAGAATTGTTTCAGTGGCCAGGCATTCTGAAGTGATCCATTGAGATTAATCCAACTCAAGCATGGCAGATACTATAAATATGATTTTGCTAATATTCCTGATCGGACGGGAATCATGAGATCACGTCTTTCTCTGCTGTCTTGATGTTAAGCCTGTTGTGTCCAAAGGTCAGCTGAGCGTCAGTGCAAAGGCCCACACTAGATAATGGAGGCTGTTGCACCACAGGAAACAACGTTTACACTTTATATTGATGGCAGGCATTATAAACATTTTTCTTCATTGTCAACAAAATTAGCTATTTTAATATGCTGATTTGGGAGCATTCATCAACCCCACTAGTAACTGTGGTTTCCATCACCCCAGATCGAAATCTTTTTAATTTTAAGCATCAGGAACAGTTGATGTCAGTGGAGCCGGCCATCTCGAAATCCCATCGGTATAAATTCTCCTAATGTAAACCAGTGAAAAACCTTCATATTTACAATATTTTTCTTCCCTGCGTTTCGAACTCAATATGACGTCAATTTAACTACTGTGCTTGAGATGCCACCTAGTGGACAGAGTTGGAAATCAATCTGGAATACAGCAAGAACAAAATGTCCTTAAAGAATTAGATTGGTCATAATAATAATAATAAGAGCTCGCTATGAAATAATTACATTTAATTTAATCGGAGTCTTTATTTTACTTTATATATTATTTCACATAAATTGAAACAAAATTAAGTCTCTTAGTTCAGATATTCAACCACAGTGTAAAAACAATTGTTTTATTGTACAATTTTTTTTGGTTTGACTAAAACATTACCTTAGAACAAAACCTAAATAGCAGTATCTTAAAGAAATTACCTAAAGGTTAGTAAGCTAAAGGTTTAATATTATCTTAGTTAGCTAACAACTGTACTAATTAACCCAGGATAACTCTTGAGGAAACTGTTGAGTGGACATCGAACAAGGGTTGAACAAAGATAGTAAACATTTAGCCTACGGTGGGTTGAAATTTAGTCCAGAAACTCTATTACCGAATTTTATCAAAAAGACCATGTGAGAGGAATATTTTTTACTTCATTATATGTAAGTAAATCAATAGAAAGGGTAGCCAAGATAGTTTAATTTTGTTACATCTAAAACTCTGAGAGGGCGCTGTCTCCCCGGTAGCTACTGAACATAATGACTTTGCGGTATCTCTCAGCACAGGATGTGATGAAATACAGTCTAACTTTGAATGACCCTTAATCCCTGAGCGGCTGTCATATGAGGAGGCGAAGGACAACAATTGGGACACAACCAATGACTTAATGACATGATGGCCTCTGTAAACACATGAACCCGGGTCAAGGTCTCTAGAAACACTTTGTCAGCCTGAGTTTCAGTCATGGCTTTAAAAGTTTTAGAGCACGGAGCTTTTTTGACCTAAGCATTATCTATTTCAGGTGAGTAAAGAATATATTTATTTAAAATGAATTAGTATTGTTTCATCAAATCACGTCATTTACGTTACACAACAAATGGCTTATTACAACACTGCATATTTGTGTGCTTGTTTATCGTCGAAGACGTAAGGATTTTATTTCCTTGCAAACTCTCAACTTCACCTCTTCCTTACTTTACCCTGGAGTTTTGTGATTTTGCGCTTTATAATCTACTAAAACCCGTCAAACGTCATCACACTGTGTGAGAGTTTGTTTTTCCAGGCTGAACTTTGAAGCAGTGAGTGAGAACAGTCACTCCATGCAGCTGACAAAACTCTGAGCAGGAAAATATTCCCTCATGGACTCCAACACAGGTGGCAGTGTGCAGTATGACCGCTGGAATGAGGACATAGATATGAACGTAGCAGCCTCACAGCCTGCTACGACAAGGTGAGATGTGTTAAAGTGAAAAGACCGCTCATATGTGTGTGTAAATTAAGAGTACTTTAATAGTACCACAGCTGGTTACTGTGGTAGAAGTCAACTACTGCAATGCCTCTGGCTGCAAAGCTTTGTTTGTAGTTAGTCTTTGTCTTTATAAAACATGGAGTGTATGATGTAAATAAGTTTCAGGACTGCCTTAATAGAGTAGGACGTCAATCCAGTGAGTTATTAAACTGTTTAGAAGGAAAACTATGAAGCAACAACAGAAATTAGTTCCGCCCTGGATTTAATTTTGTACACTCAGTGTAGTTCAACCCAATCACATCTTTTCTAACATTTCCAGGTTCTACAAAAAAGTTTGTGAGGGCAACAGTGGAATAGCAGTGAAGACGGCAGGAGCCCTGGCTGCACTGGTTTCAGTTTACATCATTGGTTTTCATTGTGTACCCCACAGGATACTACATTCCCAGTTGCTGATCCGCTAATGGTGGAGTCCTGCAGCCAGGAAGAAGAACTTGGAAGCTCAGCAAACCTTTTTTAAACTCCTTTTGTTATGTTATGTTAAGGAGGAGTGTTTCTGAACAAAAATGACACAAGATAATCATTTAAGATAAACATTACATTAAAAAAATTATAATTTTAAAAAGTATGACCCAGTTAGATATGCTAACATCCACAAGCTTGTTTTTAATGTGAGTTTTTAGAACAGTTTTTATAACATTTTCAATATCACAATAAAAATGAATTGAAAATCATGCATTGTTTTGTATTTTGAACACACACAGTCACACATACATACAGACATGCACCTCTCGCAAGGACAGTGGATTTCTGATCTGCTGAGACACTTATAAACAGACATACACACAATCAAAATGTTCATGGTAGGAATTGTACACATATAAACAACAGAGTTCATCCAAATATAAACAATCCAAATCCAACTGCAGTGTCGTGTTCACACACATGTTCCATGGTCCAATGAAAACACGTCACTCTTACTAATACCATGTGTTCCAACACAAACACTCATTGTTGTGTGGTGCAGTGACAGTCTCAGCAGCAACATTGTGGGTGATCTTTATTTACTGTAGCTGCAGGTGTTTAGTCTGCTGAGAGAAGGATCTATGTTTTCTGGGCTCTCTCCTCAACATAGAGCTGCATCTGTGACCAATAAAAAACACACGGCACAATATAAGGGATCATTTATGTACACAAGAGCATAAAGCAGCTGCCCGTGCTTCAAACAGATCCACAGTGTTAGTCACACAGATACTAACTGGTGACTAAATACAGCTGATAGAATTTAGCACTTCCCTGCTTGTTTAGTATCACAAGTCATGTGAATATATACAAGTGATTCTGAGATTTTGTTAGTCAGTCCTAGTGACAGCTCTTTCTAATGAAAGAAATAAAGACACAGCTTAAAGGTAGAGCTCCAGTACATTACTGTTAAAAAAAAAGTACTTTACAAATGAAGGACCATACATTAATAACCTTGCACATTTTATTATTATTACACAGATAATAAAGCTTCAGATAATAATGTAACAGAGATTCTGATTCTGATGTTTACATTTATAGTAATACAACAGTTGACACCCGAATCCATGGAAGAACCCTCACTGTTAATTAATAAAATAATCTAAAATAAATAAATAAATAAGGAAAAAAGTTTGTTCCCACCTTAACTATGTCAGATGTCATAGTCTTTAGTGGAATGAGTCTGGGCTCCTTCATGTGAACTTCCTGCTCATCAGCAACTATCCATGGAAAATCCTGAAGATGAACATGCATGAATGTGAGGTGTGATATGAATGCAAGCTGGTTTTCTTACAAGTAACTTCTGCATCTTTTGAATACTATATATAAATTATGGTATGTCATAATTAAAAATATCTAGTACACCAAGGTCTTTTGCAGGTACTCAACATATAATATTAATTTCAATATTACACAGAAAGTGAAAAAGTGCTGTGTAGTGTGTTTCCAGTACATGTTATTGCAGTATTGTGTAAATCTCACCTTAATCACCTGGACCTTCTCCATGTTGCGTGTGGCAGCTTCTCTGGTATGTACAAGGACTGTAAATGAACAACCTGTGACCACAGACAAAAATATTTCACAGTAGGTTTTAAAAAGGCCAAGAATTTGAAGAAAGTTATAATGGTACAGAACATCTGCATAGTGTTTTGTCAAGTAACACAGTAATTGTTACCTGGTGGGTTATTATTTAAAACAGCATCACACACACTGATCTTCAGGATAAAGGCCCTCAACAGCTGTTCCACATGTGAGAGCAAAGTGTCCGGGCTGGAGAAGAAATGAAACATACAAACAGTCTGACAACACAACAGAAGACAAGAGCTGGAATTTGGTGACCGAAAATAAAGGTAATGCAGTTTTAACATTTTAATATTTTATTTTAATTAATATAATGTAAACCTGATGGAGAGCACTGGAGGCTGGGACATCTCAAACACAAATCTCTCCACAGGGTGGTGCTCTTTGTCCATGATGACCACCACCACCTTTTCCGCATCATTCTGGGAAATACATGGAAAACAGGACTTTAAGGATTCAGAAAAAAGTCAGAAATAATGGGATTATTATTATTATTATTAGCATATTATCTGGTTATCTTTTGGGGGGTTGTGTGATACTGATATTCATTTGTCCACAACACAGTGTGTCATACCTTTTCAATCAGTGGTTTAATACAGTGCAGAGTGTCTTGAATGTACTGATTCAGTTCTGGGTGACATGACATCTGAAATAAACACAGAAATAAAAAAACATTATAATGTGTAAATAACCATACATTTTTTTTATTGGTCCATTTCCTCTGTACCTGTACAGGAACATTGTATTTCTTTCTCTTCTGAAATATTCCAGAGGGATACACTTCTCGGACATAAAGGATCAGATGAATGGCAACTTCCAGAAACTCACAGAGGATGTCAGCAACCACTGAGATGAAAACATAAACACAGGCAATCAAAAATAACTCTAGTGCTCTAGTGTATGAACGATGAAGAGAGAAAACCATTTACTTCCAAAACCAGTTAAGTACTCTCTGACCTCTACTCTTTACGTTTCTCAGATAATCTATGTCGTTACTAAACTGAATAGAGTACATTCGAATTTGCTTTTAAAATTAAATTATCTTCATTGCAAAACGAAGTTGTTCTGCATCATTTTTCAGGGCGAAGACAAGGGTGGACCAAAGATCAATGACTTAATGTAGCTTTCATTTATACCAGTTGTTAATTAACCAACTGCTATAATCAAAATAAAACAAGCCATGCCTAGGTTTATTACAAGCATCAATATTTAACCAAATTACCATACTGTCGTTTCCTCATATTTTTCATATTATCTTATGTTTAAAAACCGACATATGCGGTGTCCGTACGAGTAAAACTTATCAATTCAACAACGTTTTGGTTTTCATACCTTGTCCAAAGTTTATATCTTGTCTTGTTAAAGTTGCCATGGTTGTCGCATGAGAAAAATATCAAATACTCCCAA
Source organism: Cynoglossus semilaevis (assembly GCF_000523025.1). Classification (NCBI taxonomy): domain Eukaryota; kingdom Metazoa; phylum Chordata; class Actinopteri; order Pleuronectiformes; family Cynoglossidae; genus Cynoglossus; species Cynoglossus semilaevis. The sequence goes on along the minus strand of NC_024316.1, from coordinate 7,015,863 downwards.
CAGCTAATTCAGCTGCAGGCTAACGTTACCGATGCAGCCAAGTCTGAAATCTTTCATCTTCTGTTTGCGATGTTTGCTTCTAATTGTTCGTCGTTGAGTCTTCCGGTGATAGTTCAGGCAAACATGAGAATTCAGTGTCACATTTTTTTAAATTCAAAAAGTAACAACACGTTAACTAAAGCACACTTCATAAAAAGAAAAGCTTATGTGTTTTTGGCGCATGAAGGTGACGTCACCAAATGTTTACTGGCAAATTGTCGTCAGTTTATGATGACGTATAAGTGACGCCCCAAACTGACTGTTAAACATATTTTTAGATGGTAAATGTTTAATTTCTGCATTACAGCAGGTGTCCAATTATTAATTTGATTTTATTTGGATTGTGCTGTTGACTCATTAAAGGTCGTTTTTACCATCTTCTTGCTTCTTTTTCTTTCGGGTTTGTCCCTTTTTAATGGTAGTTTTTACAATATAGTCACTAAATTAATTAAGTTCAGTTGTAAACACCGTGGGTCTGAGAGGACTGCAATTTCATTGTGCCATATGTCCTGTATGTATGGCATTTTTGACAATAAAGTTTACTTTGACTTTGACATTCATCATACAGTCAAATCCATGTATCTAAATGGTTAGAAAGGCGCCTATGAAATAAATTGTATTATTATAATTATTATTATACTAAAACAAAAGAGCTCACTAGAGTAACACTTTTTAGCTCGGATTTTTAGCCTGGTATGAAAATGTAAGGATTCTAAATAATGTGAGCTGGAAACAAAGTCCAACTACAGTCGTAGTAGTTGGAAAAGATCATATTTCCTATCGTTAAAGTCACAGGACATTAGTTGACTTGGACTACATTTTTGGGCCACATCTGTGCTGCAGTGCAGTAAAAAAACTCAGGACCCTCTCTCTAACCCCCACCCTCCTCTTATTTCTCCCCTGTCCCTTCCCTTGGTAACTTGTTCATGGTTAAAGGTTAACCCGATCTAACCACTTCTTCCGTCTGGATTCTCTTGCTTGGATCGGTTCCTGTCTCAGCTGACACGTGTATGGATTCTACAGCTCGGTTCTGTTTTCGCTACAGTATTTACTCTCACTAAAATGGGCCGAATTCTCGGGATTCGAACTTTGTCGGACGCGAAAACGTGTGATTTTGACGTTATTACGTTAAATAACGTCGTCAGCCTTATCTACTCCGATGAGGACATAATCAGATCGTTTTGCTTGGTTTTACTATGAGAAAAAATGGATAAAACAGGCAGAGGGTGGAAAATGCTGATTAATAGATAATAAATGGGTCGGAGGTCCAGAGATTCTTATTCACGGACTAAGGCGGTGTGTGTACAAACTACATAAATACTGTATTTATAGGGTCAGTCCTCCAGTTTATTGGCTGTTTAAAGGTTTTTCGATCAATAATTGATCAAGAAAACTGTGCAGCAGCAGACCTGCAGCACTCGCATAAAGTCTGACGCTGCAGTGTGCAACTTTTATGCGTTTTGTTCTGTTTTGCTTCCTTTTTATTATTATTTTTTTCTTACCGTAATCAAACGACATGATCTGAGGAACTGGGTTGAGGACGTTTGAAACTATATGATTAAAACCGTAGATGAGTAGGTAAGTAGTTCAAGTTGCACCGTGAAGAATTGATACAAGGTTATGTTTAGATATAGATTATTTAAAGAACCTTCATAGAATATAATGGCGGTTTTATGAAAATGCACTCTTCTAAAGTTGTTCACAGAAAGTCTTTCTGCCTGTCACTCACTCCCACACAGTAGGCCATGTGTTTGGTCACATTAGGGCTGATATTTGACCCACATGTTGTATACCAGATGTGGGCCACAAATGTCAAAACACTTGTTACAGGGCCTGTCTTTAATATAACACATTTATGACACATTTGTTTGTGTACATATTTTCTGTTCCGTGTGTATGAACAGTTCGTGATGAACTAAATACTCTGATCATTTTCTTCACAGGTAATGAAATTGAATCAAACATGCCATTTTTGGAATTCTTTGCTGGGACTATTTCAGGTAAACGTACTGGTCACAGCTAAAATATCTGGTGTGTGGATACAAACACTGCAGTGGCGATAGTACTAGTGGTGTGACTGAAGGTTAGATTCATTTCTGTGGTTTTTCTGCAACAGGGGCGTTGGGAGTAGCGGTTGGATATCCATTAGACACTGTGAAGGTAAATGTATGACCTACTGCGGTGACTACACCCAGCTGTTTTTTCACCGTACATGTTTCATTTACAGGTTCGACTTCAGACACAGTCCGTGTATAAAGGAATATTTCACTGTGTGGCTAAAACCTACCGTCATGAAGGGGTAAGAGTCTCGGGGTTACCGTATGGTTTAAAAAGTACTGAGAGTTAGCCACAAGGGGGCGACTAGCCTTGTTAAAAAGATGTCTTAATAAAATGAATTACAGTAAAACAAAGTTCAAAGTTTATGTCAGACGGCACGGCTTAAAATGAAAGATTACTACAGTTCATTTCAGTTTAGTGGCGCGTTGGCCCAGAGGCAATGTCTCTGTCATTGGTGTGGAACCCCAGGGTTCACTTCCTGGGCATGTTCGAATCCCGATTAGGGCGGTTGGTACCTTCCAGTGGACTCACCACCTGCAGGAAGGTTAGGGGGGTTGGTACGGTGCAATGTGATTTGGATGGCGACTGCTGCCCCCGTGACCCGGTAACGGATAAGCGGATGAAAATGGATGGATGGCATTTCAGTTTATAATTTTAACAAAGAAGTTAGTATATTTAGTTATTGTTCATAAACATTGGATAATGTTCTATACTCAGATAGATGCTGACTTTTTGATGAACTCATGTATAATGCTTACTACTTTAGATATTTAATGTAACTTTTACAAATTTCTGAACTTTAGGTATCTTCACTGTTTTAGCTTTGGATGCTAATCAATAGTTTCTCATTTTTAGATAAATGCTTGGCTTTTTGCCAAGTTCTTACCCAATTGTACTGACTGTGTCTAATGTTAAATGAATTCCTGCTTAGTTGTTTGGATTTCTTTCCTAACTATGAACTGTTTTAAGCTCCTTTTTGCCTTGCTTTGACTGGTTGATACGGTTCAGTTTGTTGTGATACACTGACGTCCACTCATTTGTTTAATCTGCTTCTGTTCCCTCAGTTCCACGGCTTCTTTAAAGGCATGGCCTTTCCTGTGATGACAACTGGTGTCATCAACTCCATTCTTTTTGGCTCTTACAGTTACGCCTTACATTATCTGACTCAAGGATGGGACAAAAGCAAAAAAGCATCCAATGCACAAGTCTTGGCTGCTGGCTGTTTCTCAGGGTTAATGCAGGTTAGCAAATCTTTATTCCAATGTACTCTCCAAATAAAAAAACAATTTATTGGTTTACATGAAGAGCTGACTTGGACTGGGAGGAATGAGTCTCTGATGTTGTTCCAGGTATTTGCTAGTTTACCCACTGACCTGGTGAAGGTCCGCCTGCAGGGTCAAACATCCTCTGAGAGATACCGTGGACCGGTTCATTGTGTTGCTGTAATCCTGAAGGGCGAAGGAGTGCGTGGTCTGTATAGAGGAGGCGTGCCCTACATCCTGAGGGACGTCCCCTGCTTTGGACTCTACTTCCTGCCGTATGAGTTCACGAGAAAAGCTCTGACGGCCACTGGCAAAGATTCAGGTCAGAGATAAAGCTACAGTATCTGGTCCTAAACTGTTGCTGTATGACGAAAACATGAGGGAGACGTAACTGTTGTCTGTCTTACAGCCGGTTGTATTTTCTCCATTAGGAGGCTTCTTCAGTCCAAATGGAAACAAATTGTTCCATATTAAACAAAAAGTCCCTAAACTGACACTCGAGTCACATGCAGCAGTAAAACTAGGGATACAATACATACAACGTCCTGCATGGTAAACATAGCCAACGGAACAGAAAGTGAGCAGAGCTTTTGCACCATTTGTGCATTTCAATGAAAACACTGCTTCCTGCTTCCCAATAAACAAAGATTGACTTAAAATGTCAGCACTACATGTTCCAATAAACAAATGAACATGGATCAGCACATGTTTTTGAATACGAGTGATTGAATCAAGTATCAGGCCAGATACTGATACTAGTGTTGGCACATCCCTACTTCAGACTGATTCACGGGGCAGATTGATGATGAGAAATACCCAACAACGGTAGTTTACGGGGGGCACAGAGGTCCAGGAGACCTTTGAGGGTCATTTAAAATACAGCTCTATCACTGCATCATTTTTAGCCTGACATGAGCTGCAGGGCACTGGTGTCTTTGTGAAAATCCAGATTGTGCCACTGTCACCAACTCGATGGCGCCGCGGACAGTCAACACGATGTTTGGTGCAGTGCTCCTTCTGCATTTTAAAAATGTTGTATATTCTCTACTATTCTGTAAATGTCCACCCATAGGCATAATTTATTTTATTTTATCAACATTTGTACAGTATACCTTCATGCACATTTCTTTCGCTGCACTGTATGCCACAACAAATTCCTCGTAGGTGAAAATCTACCTGGCAATTAAACCCTGATTCTGTGTTTTACAGATACTTTCGCAGTGCTAGTGGCTGGTGGCGTGGCGGGCGTGACGAGCTGGTGTCTGGCCACACCTATGGACGTCATAAAATCCAGACTTCAAATGTCAGGGGCAGGTGGGCCGGAGTACAGAGGATTCCTCCACTGCATTAGAGTGAGTGTGAGAGAGGAGGGAGTGAGGGTGCTCTTCAAAGGACTGCTGCTGAACAGTCTGAGGGCCTTCCCCGTCAACGCCGTCACATTCCTGAGCTACGAGAGTCTGATGAAGTTCTTCTCTGTCCACCTGTGAGGCCAGGTCAGAGCTGCTCCACACCTGGACTTGTGTTCTTTTGGTTTAGACCCAAACCATTGGTAGGTTATAGGCTCAAACACCCAAACATTTAAATCTCAGTTCAAATATTTACTTTATGCACTACAATTTAAGACAATTACAACTACATCCTTGCCTCAATTAATCTTCAATATTAATTAATTAATAAAAGGAGTACATCAACAGGGGGTAGAGTTTGGTGTAAATGAACATCATTCTGTCCACTGAAGGTGGCCCATTGAAAACAACAATGGGTTACAATGTATTGTTCTGTACTGTTTATATTTTGAAGACTTTTGTACATGATCTACCTTTAGTGTTACAGGTTGATTTCACTGAGTGCAGATGTTTTCTACGTTTAATTCTTTGTGGGTCAAATGGACACGCTTTTGTGGAAACAAAGACATTTTAGCTGGAGTTTCTGGTATATAGGTCTGGGTTATCACTTATTTACATGGAGTTACAATCACAATAATCCACCATCATGAATTCAAGAAGACTGTCTGACTACTGACCTCCTTAACACTTACTACATGTACAGAAAAGTACTTGAGTATGTTGAGTATGTTATTTTCTGCCGTGTTCAGCTGTACTTGTTTATCTACATGTTATGTATGTTATGTTAAACTGAGGATTAACTTGTGAAAAATGTTTAAATTATGAGTCATAATGCTTATATGAGATTCAAAAACCATAAAGAGATATAGACGTTGCTTGAGGTAGAATCTGAACTTGTCATAAACAAAATAAATGAAAGCTTGGATCAAATCTGCTCAGAATCACATCAGGTCACTGATGGTGATGTAATATTGTGTGGGTTATTTTCTTAACTCTGCCATAGTTGTTTGGATATTTTCTGGCAGATCCCATAAGCAGTGTGTATGAGAACTGTGACTTAAAGAACATGGCCAGTTTTTAATTTTTATTTTATTTAAGACCTACATACTGACAGGAGGAAGTGTCGCAGCCCGTGTTTTCATGCCAAGAAGTTTAACCATGTTCATGTCGGCCAGGCAATTACCTCAGAAAGTGCGAAATAAGCATGTTGTTGAAATAACTAATGTGTCAAATATTGAACATGTGGAGAGATCAAAACAACAAAGGCTTTGGAGGCAAAGGTAAACCGCTGTACTGGGAGGAGCAGTTAAAAAAAACACACACACACAGTCAATGTGTGTTTTGGTAACCAGATTGTTTTTATTTCACTTGTAATTCTTTATATCATCACCCAGCATGCACTGGGTTAGGCTGAGTTGGTGAGTTTTAAGTTTTAAAATAACATAACATTTCCTGATAGTGCAGCATTCCCTGAATGCCTAGCAAAAATCCAACATGCTGCATTCCCAGAATGCCATTTGTATTTTATCAAACTGTTCTTCGGTAGTATTGGATGACCAGTCAAAGATTTGGCTGGATAAGATACAAACAAAAAAACAAAACAACCCATGTACAAGATATGGACCAAGCCCCTAGTGGTGAAGGTGCACTTCTAATCTTTGTGGGTTTTACCCTAACAACTGAAGGGCTTGTCATTTCCTATGTACGGTCTTAGGCACACATGCCAAAGCTAGATTCTTACCTTGTAATTTATAAATGACCACAGGATTTCTTCCTTATATATTAAAAGACAGATTAATCTGAATTTGATTTTTTTAACCATTTCACTGATATTTACAGTAACTGACATTCAGCTGCAGCTGCTGTACCACAGGTGACACTGAAATGTAAACCATGAGGCTCACAGAAGTCACACCCTGAGCTTTTCCTTTCCTCTCTGAACACAGCTTTTCCATGAAAGCACAGGACAATCAGGAATGATTAAAGTCCCCTGTACCGTTACAGGGACATGTGTACAGTTCCACAGGACTAGAAGGTGACTTGATCACACTACTCCAAATGAGACAGTCTTTGGAGCTTGCCTCAGGCTACCAAGTTGTTTTAAAGACACAGAAAAGAACCCAAGGAAAAAAAAAACATGTTGTTCCTTTTTAAGAAATAAATTTGGCATTTTTAATCAACAACTTCCAAAAACTAGTTCATCAAAATTTAGTGGTTTATGAAATAAGTGGACATCAGAACCTCCTTTGGACTTTCTTATTGCCGAGTGAGAAATCTAGTCGTTGACCACATTGTTGTTAAAGATCAGTGCTGTACTCAGTGTTGTCCACATGATGGCATCTTGTCCAACATGGACTAAATTATACCAGTTATTGCAAAGCCAATTTTAGCAATTTTTTTTCTGTCTTCACATGCTCAAAATATCCTTACAAGGGCAATGAAACTACTAAGCCGTTAAGCACGTGACACGACTCTGTGATTATGTCATTGTTGCATAACAAGATCGAACCGAGATCGATTTGTAGAGACAGTAATGTAACTCTGTGACCTTCAGGTCAGCGTTGGTAACAATCCAAACCTGGATGCTCTCCAAGCCTTCAGCTGTGGTACAATAAAAGGCTCACAGGCAACCTGCTCTGTAACACAGTGAACGTGCATAGATGAACTGAGAAATGGACAACATTCAGATCACCCACGTCCAGCTTCCCCAACAGATCTTAGAGCCAGGAGCTGTCACAGGTGATTGTTTGTGGCACCACATAGTTCAGAAGGCATGCGAGTGTCTGTATGTTGCTCACAATGATAAACAATACACAGTTGACTCTGTTAGGAACCAATTACTGTTACATTGCACTTGTAATAATATTTTGAGCACATGATCGATGAAAGCCAATGCCTAATGAGGTTGACTTGTAGTTTTACTTAGATTCCAAACTTAGAGGAACTCCAGTCAGTGACCCGAGACTAATCCTGGAGAAAAAGATAGTGGTCCTAGAGGTTAGTGGCAAAGGGAAGCGCCTTGATCCCACAGTATTGTTGAAGAACCCACCAACTGTTCAGCAGCTTTAAGGCCACACTGTGCCCAGCAGTTAAAAACGCCTAAGCAGTCAGTTCATCCACAGTTTAACACAACATGTCCTCAGGCACTTGTTCTGGACATATGGCAACAATCCTTTAGAACATGTCTACCATGTTCATTGCAGAACTTAATGGAAGTGGTTGTCAACAGTATAAGGGTGAACATGTATCCACCAGTGGAAATGGAATAAAATTGTTCTCCCTACTGTTCCCTTACTTTATTTACTTGGAAGTGACGTGGAGGTGTGGTGTTTTGTTTGTACCCACTTTAAAAGCAGCTTATGCTAATGTTTCACAGCCACTACAGATAAGGTGACATGTGCCTTCACCTCAACACTCTATTGGTTCCTTCACACACTGAACCGTACAGAATGTGGACTTCGACCAGAGTGAACACATGGCTCAGGTCGATGAAGCTGCTGATGCACAGCAGAGATTGCAGTGTTTCAAATATCCAGTTATTTTATCTGGAAGAAGGAACTTTACCCTTAATGACTCAACTGACTGGTCCCATTTCAAGTGTTTGTCTGGTTTGTTTGCCTCAACCCATAAGGTTGCAGGTTTGATTCCAGCTCCCAATTGTGGTGAGAAAGCTATTCAACTTGATCCATTTCAATGCAACAGGTCCTCATAGAGATGGAGACATCTGGTCCTTCTGGTCCTCCAGCAGTGGCCTGTAGTGGTTCTGCTCAGCAGCCATGGCCTTTAAGTTCTCCCTCTGTTGTTGTCTGGCCTTGTTGTAAAAGACGACACCAATGAAGACGAGGGCAGTACCAGCGGCACTGAGGACGGTCACCTGGTTACTGAAGATGAGGATGCTCAGCCACACTGACAAGGCATGTTTGACTGTGCTGGCAACACTGAGGAAGGAAACAAACAACAATATTATTGATGTGAACGCCAGACAGACAGACAGACAGACAGACAGACAGACAGACAGACAGACAGACAGACACACACAGACTGTTAATGGAGAATAATTCTTTTGTCACAGTTCTGATAGAAGATTAATAATGAAACCTTTGATAAGGCCTCCGTGTCCTGTGTGTTGTACCTGAAAGTAACGGGGGAAATGCGTCCCATGAGAGCGTAGGCGGTAACACTCTGCAGGTGGAACAGGCAGCCATCAAAAAGTAGCAACAATACAATGTCCTGACTGAAGATGAAGCTCCGCCCACTTTTCCCAATCACTGGAATGTCCTAGAAACATCAACGTGGCATAAGTGTTGAGTTCAAATTTGACCATCTGTCCCGTAATGTCACCAAATCACAGACAAATGAGCCAAATAAGACAAACACCAAAAGACAGCCTGGTAAGCTGGATGTTGGACCAATATGGTGGAAAACTGATTAAACATTTGTTAAAACAAAAAGAAAAAACATGCTAATCAATAGTGGAAAGACTTAGCCAGCAGATGTTAACTCAGACAGAGGCAATACTAAGCCAAATTTACATTAAAAAAACTAGTGACTAGAGTCAACTAGTCAGCTAATAACTTAACACTAGAGGCAACCCCACCCCCACCCCCCCATGACCCCAAAAGAAATAAACCATAAAGTCCCACAATTGCCCTTTTCCAAAAAAAGTTAATTTTCTGTCCTGCTAAGACATGTTCGTATAACATGCAACTAGAAACCTGTCTGGGAACCACATTTGGCTCCGGGGCTAAAGATGGTATGTGCTGACTGCAGTTTACGTATAAAACTCTTGGCCTGACGCTAAGTTTCACAACAATTCAAACCTGAAAAGCCAGTTATAATGTAAGAGATGTAAATCTTGTACATAAACAGTGTTTTATAGGCGATTACAGCAGATTAACTGTATGACTTGGCTTATTTTTGATACGACATACAGTAGGTACAGGTTTTACCGCTGCTCTAATATACAATAGCACTGGACCTAAACATTAAAGCTATAGCCGCTGGATCAGTTTTTTCCTGTGTCACCTACCAGGAGGAACACCCAGGCAGGTATGAGCATGATGACTGCTGCAGCACTGGTGTAGAACTGGAGCTCTGGAGGACTGTTAGGAAGGAAAGCCAAATGTTTATTTCTGAATGATGACTCTGTGAAAACCACACCTAGGACAACAGCAAATGTCCTAACTTCACCTGAACTTGTACGTGTCTCCACTGAGCAGCTTTTTGGAGAAGACATTCTGCAAGCTGAGAAAAGAAACGAAGGTTAAGGTGAAGCAGACGCAGTAGTGTGAAGTACACGAGCAGCGAGTGAGGAGGTGTGCAGTACCAGTCCATGACGTTGGTGGAGAGAGCGGCGGAGAAGCCCAGCATGTTAAAGCTGACCTCAGTGGCGGTGCAGAGGGCCAGGCCGGCCATGACGGGAAACAGGGACAGGTTTACCCACAATCCTGCAGTCAAGTTAAGGACAAATTGATCACATGCCATCAATTATCACATCTCACTAATCGCCTGTTTGTGAACTTCAGACAGAAACTATGTAAATATTTGTTCATAAAGTTTAAATATTATCATATTGTAGAAATAATTAAAAATAGAAGAGTGGGGAAAAAAAACACCTACCAATTAAAAAATACTCCATACCACATGGATTTGTATTCAAAGAGAAACATTTACAAGAACAGTGGTATTTCATTCTGTAGACCTTAAAAAATGTATATATTTCTAAAAGGAGATATGACAAATTTGACAGATCAGGAGAGTTTTTGAACAGTACACTGGGTTATGAGTCAGAAACAAGAGTCAAGAAGCTTCATTTGCCACATTAACAACTGACATTGCCAGTGACAACTGGCCATGACTTTGCAAAAAGATGTAAATAGAATGACAGATATAAATAGAATGTTTTTTTAAATGGACAGCACCAAACAATTAACAATAGTCAAAAACCCTAATGTTTTTACATCAAACCCCTTCAAACAGTCTAACTCTCTCCTCCTAAGATAGTTTAAGCCGTTCCATTTCAAAATAGCCACAATGTGTGAATGTGAAATGAACAGTAACAACGCCCAACACAAACACAAAAAAAACAGTTTCTTAAATGTGTTTGCTTATACTGTAACTCGACAGAACAAAATGGTGTTTGTGTGGCTGTCACAACGCGTGAACTATGCAAACACACTGGCAACCTGCTCTACCCCAGTCCAAACTGGTACTTCGACATTCAGTGGCGGTGTAAGGGAAATGCCCTCACCCATCTACTGAGCCGCCAATCTGAATGAGCAAATATGTTCCGAGTCATGCTCCACCTGTTTATCTCACTTTACTGTGTCAGTGTTGACTATCAATGATAGTGGTGTAGTTTACCCTGGCATTCTGCATACTGACTGCACAAGAAACAAAAGAAGCATCTGTTTATTTTAAATAATATATTTTTGTTAAGATGATAAATCTGGATTTGATAGCGGTACAAAGGCTTTTCCTATATATATATACTGTATATACACACACACACACACACGTGTGTGACAGGACTCAGCCGCTGTTTGTTTGAGTCATTCTGTTGCCTACAGCACTTATACATAAATTACCAATTAGCAAATTCAAGCTTCGTACAGTAAACACTTTTAGAAATCCCATGTAAAAAAGATCAACAAACAACTGAGCTCCAGTCAAATTAGGGAAATGTTTAAAAATGTTGTGCGTGGAATTTCTGTGCTTCAAACAACTTCAAGACATTCAGAACACTGACGTGACTCAAAGTGTTGTTTGACTGTACAGTATCTGTGCCAGTGACACAGACAGTGCTTTGTGTTCTTACATGCAAATCAGGATCTAAAAATAAAACCTTTTAATTGATCGTAAGCTATCAAAAATGTAATGACAACAAAAATCTTGTGTCCAAATTAAATAAAACATTTTGGTTTTCTGGTCATTTTTGGACAAAACTGTGCCTACTGTGTCACCGCAGGAAATCTTTTTGAATACCAGCTGGATTAAAGTGATTCGCTCGTCTTGACGACAAGTCATCAGTGGCTAAAGAGTTAAGCTAACAGCAAATAACAAATAAGCTTTGCTAAAGACTTTTGTAGCTCCGTGAGCTCTTTTGTTTGTCATTTCATACTAGAAATCCTTTCCTGTGTCGCCTTCTTAATTCATATTTAAGGCAAACATCAAATGAACCAAGGGGAACAGAAGAGAAGAGAGTGTGTGGTCAGCGTGTACCTGTGTACTCCCCCAGGATCAGCCTGGACATGATGACAGTGAAGATAGGCGCTGAACTTTTCACCGTCTCAGCAAACGACACCGCCACGTTCTTCAAGCTCACCAGGCCCAAAACCACGGTAGTAAACCTGATAAAGATAATGAGTCATACATCACCTTTAGAATACTGTGTAAAGAATTTTGAGATCATCAAACTGGAGCCCTAGTCAAACTAACAGAGATGGTAAGAAAATTGCAGCTGTGACCGTTCCTGCTGTAGTGTGTCATTTAAACATTACATTCAGGTTTGACAAATCTGTCAAACCTATGTTGCAGTGCTTCATTCCAGGACTTTGTCTAAACATGACAGATTAGGACTTAGATGTTTGGACCCCGCAGTCAGGGACGGCAGCTTATATATATAAACTTAATATAATATATACACACACAAAAATCTCTCCTGGTTTTGGTGTTCTTATCATGGCTGGCATCAGTTGTATAGAACTAGGGTAAAGGGTGGACCAGAACCAGAGTGTGAGATGGGAGTGGTTGGCAGATAAAGCATTCATTTCTTTTGTTTCCCCTCATGTGCAGGGACGGAAACAGGTGCACCTGTCTGTCTGTCTGTCTGTCTGTGCAGAGACACTGGTGGCTTTTGTCTGTGGTGTAATGACGCAAAACAAAACCGGAATGAATTTTTTTTTTTTTAAAAAAGAGGCCACTGTGATGTAAGTTTCTTGAGTTTTTTTGTCTTTTTTTTTTTTCTTTACACTTTTAAACCCCCAAAAAGTTTCATTCAAGCAACCGGTGCTGAGGACTGGACTCACACTCCAACATTTTAAAGATCAGTGAATGTAGGATATGTAAAAACAAGAGAGAGCTCAAGAGGGTAAAGAGATAATGAAGGGTGGATGAAGGGGGGAAGAGAAAGAGAGAGTGGAGAAGGTGGGGCATACAGTAGACAGAAAAGAAGGACTTGTTTACAGAGAGAGAAAGAGAGATGGGAGCAGAGAAGACATCAGAGAGAGGAAGAGCAAGAGAGTAAGAGAGAAAGAAGGGAGGGAGGAGGGTCCTTACCTCATGAGTCCCACAAACAACATGATCATGATGAAGTTCGGTGGATACTCATTTCTGGTCTTGTGCTGATACAGACAACAAGGGACAAACATCTTCAAACAGCCAATGATTGTGGTGGACATCATCTGAACTGCACCTGAAAGAATGGGAGCGTCAGAGGTCAGAGGTCATCAAGCTCTTCCGTTAGTCTCAGTCCGTGCAGTCCCAGGTAAAGAGCTGCAGAGTAAAACCAAAGTTCGCTCACACACTGTGGCCAAGAGCAATTTTTGGATCAAGTGTCTCATCCTGGCCTTTTTAACACCTGCAGAAATAATGTCCATTTAACTGCGCTTGTCATCTAGTGTCTCACGAAATGTTCCACAGACTGGTACTAATTATCTGCCGCTCCAACTACAGGGTGCATATTTTTAACAGTCAACTTTAAATTGGAAAGCCAAGTGACAGGTAGTGTTTAAACACAATTCATGCCATGTTATTAAGAGTGTGTGCAAAGGCAGATGCACCCATATTAAAAGTGGCACAGTCACTCACCGACTTTCTCACAAGAAACAAACAACTCTTCCTTGCACGTCAGGTCCAAGCCCTTTTAATACCAAAGCCAAAGAGCAGCTCAGATCATTTATATTGTCATATGGTATTATCCATCCAGGTCCCATTCTGGCCTGGTATTAACATGGTTGACGAGATCACATTCATACAGACTCTGTATGGCAGTCTGGTATTAGAACCATCCCACAATCAGGAATCATTTCTATAAGCAAATCAGATCTCATCCATCTTCCCACACCTTGTATTTACATGTGCACTGATGTCAAAACAGGTCAGGTCAGGTTTTTCTGATGAAGACACACACGCACCGCAGCATGAAGGATAGATGTGTGACGCCGCTTCAACCGACGACACAAATACCTCTTCCTCATTCAAAGGCCATTAAGTGACAATGGACTGGTTTATGCAGTGTCTTCCCTGGGTGATCACTACAGCCCACCCACCATTTGGGACCATCACCAGAAGGACACACAGACTGTGGTCTCCTTCCAGAGCTGACGTTTGATAAAGAGCTTTTAACGCCTTGGCCGGAAACACATCAGCGAGAAGCTTAAATTAAAATCTCTAAAAATCTCTAGTTTTGTGTTTGGACCATATTTCTACAAACTATAAATTTGTCAGTAGCACGTGTCTTAATTAGAAATACATTATGAACTAAATAAGCAGAGGAAGGCAGCTGGTTACATAATGAATTTAATCTGCAGCTGACCGTGTTGAGGAATGTAGGGAGTGTTGGGGATGCAAGTTCCCACTGGAACTGACTTCATCCTGTGTCACGACTGCTGAGGAGCAGCAGAATATCCTTCAGTATCTCGTGGATGAAATATCAGCCGGTTGTTCCAACCAGAGAGAGACAACACAAAGAGTTCTAAAGATAGAGCTGCCTAATAAGAGTGGAGGAAAAAAGACCACGCAGATGATTCGTGGACAGAGTGGAGGAGGACACAAGTATGGGGCGCAGAATTTCACTTACATTTATTTTACTGAGACAAGGAAGGCCCCACAGTAATAACAGTCTCTTTCTATTAAATCCACATATGTCACATTCTAATTGTGGCAAACATTTAAGTCAAATAAAGACAAAACATAAACTTAAACTTATATGTAGGTAAGAGTTTAAAGGACAAAAGCACCTTTGCCTATGTAAAGAAATCTATCCCACTTCACTACAGTAGGAGATGATGATATGTCTCCTTTCAACCTCCTCTTATTGAGCTGTTTCTGGAATGAATGGTAGCAGTTAGCATATTAACAATCAAAGAGAAATTCTATGCAATCCTTTGTGGTTGTGTCGCAATCAGAAGACAACTGATTGACATTAAGGGTAGTGCTACAATGCTATGCTACTATACGCTATGCTGATTCTGACTGTGGTCCCCAACAGTATAAGCATTAAATGAATATTAACATTTTCCACAGTCTGTCATTGAATGACATAGAATGACAGTTAAGGGCCAGTCCTTACCAAGCATGCTGGGCTCTCCCTCCAACAGGGTCAGGATGTACTTGTTGAGGAAGAGTGTGCAAAAGCTAAAGAAGTACCAGACACTCAGGTAGGTCATGGAGCGCAGGTTCCACACGCCAGACTCAGTCTCAATTACTATTGTCTCAGTGACTGTGACCTTCAGCACTTGCTCCCCCGACAGACTCTCGCTGCGGGCCAGCACCACTCGTTCCTGGCGGGTACGAAATGGTGACAGGAGGCGCAGCAGAGAATGCCTGTTGCCAGCCATTACACCTGCCCAGAAAGGTCCAGCAGGTGTGTGATTTCAGGGGAGGGAAGGGGCCAACAGAGTACTTCAAAGTTATTCCATCTTCTTGTTGGTCGAGGAAGTAATCAGCTTCTCAGTTTGCAGTGGCTGCTGGGAACGCTTCCAAGATGAGATATCTGCCACAACAGCTGGAAAAAGATTTTAAAAAGATTTTTATACAAAAAGAAAAAAAACACTTATGTTACCCCCCCCCCACACACACACACATATATAAATATATATATATATATACATATATACGTATATATATATACTGTACACATACATACACACATGCATTTAGCAGATGCTTGTGACTTCAAAGAGGAGGATTAACAATCTGGCAACATAAAAGAACTCTTGTAAGGAAACTCCAGTTTAGTAAAGTAAAAGTGGGACATCAAAACTAGGGTGCAGACAAATGCAGTAGGAGAAAAGAAGTACAGGATAGTCCTAGGACAGGAGGTGACCTCTGTATAGCTAGGTTTTCAAGAGTTTTTTAAATAGGCAAGGAGGCCTCTGTTGTTGTATATGTGTGTGTGTGTGTGTGTATATATATATATATATGTGTGTGTGTGTGTGTATGTGAATATATATAAATCATCACTTGATGTATTGATGTAATAATATTTCCCTCAGTACTTATTTGTTAGTTTTCTGAAATGCTACACCACTGTACAAATTAAATAAAAATGGGATGATGAGATAATAAGATGACTCTTCTCAGGTGTCCAGAACTCTTCCAGGATACCCTTGTTTCATTAACACACCCCTCTGTGCATCCACGTAATGGCATAAAAATCATCAACCTAATAAGTGGAGCCCACAAATATAAACAGGTCTATCTAATCAATATATGCTACGCTTGTATTTGCCACGTGCTACTTTATATAATATTCCAGCTCTATCCTGAGGTCTGATTTGCCACGTGCTACTTTATATAATATCCCAGCTCTATAAAAATGAGTCTTTCTGCAGACCATGTGGCCACAGTAAGTAAGTGCAGATGTGACAGACAGATCTACAGACACGGCTGCTGATGTGGCTCAGAGCTACCAGTTAAAAAGTCTGAAAACTGAAAAAACTGAAAATTACTTTCGGGTTCAAAGTCTGCACGGACTTCCCAAAACGCTAAAATAGCAGGCAATATCATATTTGCTACTTCTACTAATTGCATGAGAAATCGAAGTTTTGTATTTAATTGATATTAAAAGTTATTTCAAATCAATAAAACCTTGGGGGAGACTGACTTTTGGAAGTTATAAATATATAAAACAACAAGGTGTTGTTCAACGTGTGCAGCTCCACGTAGGCTAAGGATAAGGACACAGAATCACCACAACATTATTTATTTTACTAATAGCACTTTTGAGAGTAGCACATTTTGATGTGCTACTCTATTTAATTCAACAGCAGACCACAACAAAAGCACAACAGCTTTTCCTTTAGGCAGAACTTCAGTGTAGCTAGCCTTCAAACACATGAAGCCACAAAGACTTACCTCTCTCTCCATTGACCTGTGAGCTTCTGTCTCTCAGCTCTTCTACAGCAGTTGTCATCAGAAGCGTGGCATTAAAACAATGTCCCTTGTCTTTATCTGTCTTTGCACACACCTCTTTCTTTAATTGGACAAAAAAAAAACCCAAACCTTCGCTTTAATGCGTCTACGGCAGCAACAGCAGCAGACCCACTCGCTTCAAAGTTTGCGCACAGAGACGTTTGACTGATAACCTTTGTTTTTAAGCGGTGCCTCGGGAGATTGCAGATTGACAGTTAGCGACGCGACAATATCGTCCGCCATAGCCCGCAGCTACAGAGAACAACGACATCAGACTGCACCTACACTGGATCCATGTTACCATATTTAAGCTGCTCCGCTAGCCGCTGACATGCATACGTAGACGCCGCGCCAGCACCTGAATCACTCGTCAGCGTCGCCGCCATATTGGTCCGGTTAATACCCTGTAGAAAAAAACGGGGCGGTACGAAGCGAAAGAGGCTGCTTTGGAATAATATAAAAAAAAGTTATTGGTTATGCAAAACACTAGTATGTGTATAAATTCTTGCCAAAAATGTATCCATATGTATTGTTTTTATTTGTAATTACATTTAATTAAATCATTTTAATTATTTCATTTTGTCCGCTTAATGGAATTTGACTGAGATGCATTGTGATCAGCTCACATATTTTGATATATGAGGAAGTTGCCCGTACCAATATGGCGACGTTTTCACTACAAAAACCCACAGGGATCAAACGAAAAATGAACACTAATGCGAAGTGAAGGTAAAGGCAATTAAATAGAAGAATGTGAGGTTTGTTGTAATAGGTGTGATTCCACCAGTTTGATATCAAAGCAGTGTGACACCAAAACTAATATTGTTTGATGGTTACCTGAGCTATTTCCTAAATTCAAATAACAAGTAGCAATCACTGTGTTAATTGTATCGAGTGTCATCCATTCAAAAGGCAGTAACTTCTGGATAATGTAATGTAACAGCTGAGGCTGAGCACATCGTTGTGCTCAGCCTCAGCGTGGCCAAATGTGGCCAAAGCCTGATGTTACTATTGTTTAGGCTTATACCAAGAGTTTATACCAAGAGCTACATGCATATATACAATGGTGTACTCCTGTCAGCCTTTGATCACTATCTTGGTTACCGTAGCACCTGTCGTAGAGAACTCATCTGCCTTTCATGTTTACATTTGTGAACACACTATTACTATTAGACAAAACTCTGGACAAACCTCACCAGCACTGTCTGTTTTTGGTAAATATCGAAATGCATGTTAATACAAATATCTAATTATCAGCAACTCAGTGCATCTAGGTTCCTACTTCTATTAACATGATGGTTTATTTGTTTCTATTAGAGGGGTTAAAACTCTTAAAATAAATTCTTAATTTTTTGATTTCTTTTGATTTCTTTATAGCAGTAGCTAATCATCAAACTTTAAATAGTTAGCTTAACCTTTTACTGATTTTTTCAACAGGTGTTAATCATTTAGTTTAGTCATTAAAAGGTAAATGCATTAGTGTGATAATAGTTTTGTCCCTGGAATTGTCACTGTCAACTTCTATGACTTCTCTTAAATGTACACACATGACAGACTCTGCTGTCCTCCTATCATTGACAGGATTTCAGTCAGACAGATCAGGAGCCAGTTGACAAGAGACTGTAGGGACAGAGCAGGACAGCTCCCATCATGGACCTCAGTACAGTATTTCAATGTGTTATTGACCAGATAAATGCAGAAGACATGCTGGACACAGCCCATGCTGTCCTCAATGAAGTGATGGTAGCATCACCCAACCATGCTCCTCCCCCCTCCTTCCCCACTCCTGACTTTAGGTGTGACACCCACTCTCAGCCAGTGGACGACATGAGTGGAGGTTATGATGGATACGTCACCCTTGAAACAGTTTCTCTCAACTATGATCAGCAGTTAACTACAGAACCCATGCTCCCATGTGTGGAGCAGCATGGAGCCAACAACTATTATCTAGATGCCATGGAACATGACATGTACAGCCAGGGACAGGTAAGGGAACAAGTGTAGGTGAAAGACAGTCCCTTCTAACCATTATATAAATCTGAGGATGAACTCTGTATTTGGAGAGATGGTTGTTAGTGGATGCTGTGTGTCTGCATAGTTATTGTCTCACTCTATCACTCTTTGCAGTACTTTCCCTATCAGTGGCCAGATTATGATACAACTCCAACTGCCCTCAGTGCCCCGCCAGACCCTGTAAGACCCTGTTTTAACACACACACACACACACACACTGGCTAATTGTTACTTTATTAAATTGTGGTGTGTTTATTTCATGTTATATTTCTAAAGACATCTCGGTGTGCATATAGTGTGACTGGATGAGGAACAGAGGTCATCATTATTAATATTGATTAAAATTGATGAATAATTATGAGAGACATGTTTTAAAATTGCCTTCATTTCCTACTGTATTAAATCATGAACATTTTAGATTACCATATGTATTTTTATAATACATGCAATTTATAGTACAATAATTACTAGGATAAATGTTGGCCATTGTGTCAGAAGAACTATGGCTGGTAGGTATACCAACACAAATTTCGTCAAAAGTCGGTCCTTTTTCATACTTAAGAATACAAACTTTTCCTAAAATTGGATCTGTGTTTGCCTCGATGACAACCACTAGTGTTCACATCTGTAGCGACTGAAATTTATTTTTAAACCACATATATCTTAGAAAGAGACAACACTGATATCTGGTGGAAAGAATGTGTAATTTGTCAAAACATTTGTTTGGTGTTTTTAGGATTTGCAATTAGTGACGTTGACGGAAGTCCTGGAGCAGAAACTGACGCCTGCTGGAATAGCGTAAATAAAACACGCAACATACACTGCTATTAGACAAGAATGATGTCTTTATTTGTGGCACTTAATGGTATCTGGTTTGTTGTGTGTGTGTGTGTGTGTGTGTGTGTGTAGGAATGGCGAAGTGGTGTATGATGTGCCTGAAGTAACATTGTTTTCCACCCAAGGAACCTCACCCCTGCATTAACAAGGATGTCAAATTTGCTGGCTCCAATGTCGTTTGTCTGAAATAAATAAATAATGCATTGTGGTTTACATGATGCCCTTTTGGGATACAGGGTTCCCGCCAGCACTTAAATAATTATTTAATATATCTACTGCTTAAATGTGTACATTTACAACTAATGCAATATGCAGTCATTTTAAATGTATTTTCATTATTATATCTGCAGGAGTAAACTTGTTTTGAATGTGTTTTGAAAATATAAAAAAATGTGCCTCTACGCCGCCAGCTGTTTTATTTTTTTCAAACTCGAGCTACCGTTGGGACCAGCTAGCCGCGACGTTAACTGTTCACGGAAGAGAGTAATGACGTCATATTAGGCTTTGTGACGCAATTACGCAGGAATACAAATCGGGTATATGTGCGGATTAACGGTTACCGGCTTTTTGCCGTGGCATCGCACAGCTCTGAGAGGAGATCTGTTTGACGAAGTTAACAGACACTGGGGCGACTGACGAAGCACTTTAAACAAAGTGAGTTTATTTTCATACTGCTAGTTTTTCTTTAACGCTAGTCAATTAATTATGAATTCTAAAAGCGAAATGTCTTAATTTTCTTCGCAACTTTTAAATGCTAACACTGTTCATATTAAAACACATGTCTTTGGACATTTGAGATCATGCGTTGTAAAAGTGAAGGAAACAATCTTATATTTTAAATATATTTTCTGTTCAAAAAATAACGGCACAACATTGTGATAATTTATTGATTTCATCGACAAGTCACCAGTTACATTGTTTGAACTATTAAAAAATCGTGAATACTTTATTTCCCTTTTAAATACGTGTATATTTACAATTTATTTTGTGTGAGCCATTTGCTCACAGGATATTGCAGCACGTTTTGGTGGGTTAACGCTCAAGGGGATTGGTAAATCAATGTTACTATAGCCCCGATTACTACTGCCATGAACCGTTTACGGTCATTGACGACACCGGTAAATGTTGTTTAAACGTAGGGATTTGTGAAGTTCTGCTTTATCAAACATTTTTTGACACTGTCCTGACAAAGGGCCGTGTGGTCCCTGAACGCGAGTTTGTTCTGCAACTCCAGATCGGGCAATTTGCTCAGCCTTGTACCAATGTTGAATTCTAGTTCTTTGGCCGTTGTTGAGGGTTCCAGCAGTCATGAAGCTCGTGGTGTTGAATTACATGTCATTGACTGTAAAATGTAAAGGCCATAATTATTGTTGGGTTGTTTGTTTTAATTTTTAATTTAACATGTCATTGCCCATGAAGTAGTCGTCCTTACCAGCAAAGAGCTGGTAAGTTAATAGAAGTAACACATTAGGAGTACATGAGAAACAGTCGCTGGTTGATACCTGGTAAGTTAAATACATCAATTTCTAAACAATGTTCTCACTTTCATCTACCCCCTGACACTTACAAGGCAAATGGAATGCAGGACAAGTCGTCTTTGGGGGTTGTTATTATCTAAGAATTCATTGTGGGTCGCTGTAACACACACTGGACTTCACAGACCAAACAATTATTCATAAGTCAATATTTTTCCCCAAATTGTTTCCAACATAGAATGAAAACATGTGTTCCATGTGCCTTTGATCACTATCTTGGTTACCATAGCACATGTAGGGAATTCACCTGCCTTTGATGTTTACATGGGAGTACATGTAGGAACATACTGTGCTACTACTAGAAAGTATTCAAACCTTCATGTACTGCATGTACAGTACTGACAGCTTGAGGTAAATATTGAAATGTATTTTAATTTAAATATCAATCAGTTATTTCAGTGGTAGTAACCAGGTCGATGAATATCACAACTAATATTCTAAAAACCTAGAGGTAACATCAAACCTTGATAACCTTATCTAAGGAAAACCGACTGTTCCTACTTTAATTTTTATGAACAATTTTATTCAGCGTTTCATCATAATAGCTAATCATCAAACTATCAACAGGGGTTTAGTCATTAAGGTAAATGCATTAGTGTGATAATAGTTTTGTCCCTGGAATTGTCACTGTCAACTTCTATGACTTCTCTTAAATGTACACACATGACAGACTCTGCTGTCCTCCTATCATTGACAGGATTTCAGTCAGACAGATCAGGAGCCAGTTGACAAGAGACTGTAGGGACAGAGCAGGACAGCTCCCATCATGGACCTCAGTACAGTATTTCAATGTGTTATTGACCAGATAAATGCAGAAGACATGCTGGACACAGCCCATGCTGTCCTCAATGAAGTGATGGTAGCATCACCCAACCATGCTCCTCCCCCCTCCTTCCCCACTCCTGACTTTAGGTGTGACACCCACTCTCAGCCAGTGGACGACATGAGTGGAGGTTATGATGGATACGTCACCCTTGAAACAGTTTCTCTCAACTATGATCAGCAGTTAACTACAGAACCCATGCTCCCATGTGTGGAGCAGCATGGAGCCAACAACTATTATCTAGATGCCATGGAACATGACATGTACAGCCAGGGACAGGTAAGGGAACAAGTGTAGGTGAAAGACAGTCCCTTCTAACCATTATATAAATCTGAGGATGAACTCTGTATTTGGAGAGATGGTTGTTAGTGGATGCTGTGTGTCTGCATAGTTATTGTCTCACTCTATCACTCTTTGCAGTACTTTCCCTATCAGTGGCCAGATTATGATACAACTCCAACTGCCCTCAGTGCCCCGCCAGACCCTGTAAGACCCTGTTTTAACACACACACACACACACACTGGCTAATTGTTACTTTATTAAATTGTGGTATTTATAACAAAGATGATCCAAACTAAACTGTTTTTAAAGACACAAAGTTTGACTGGTTGATTAATAATCAATTGATGAACAAGCAATTAATTAGGCTCTATCACGTCTTTCACTTCCTACTTTATTGTATTATGATCTTATTAGATCAATATATATTTGACATATAGTGCCAACTATATACTGCAATGCAATAATTGTTGACTGTTGTGGCAGTCGCTCAGTCATAATCTGCTACTGCACATTTGTAGCCGCTAAAGCTAATTTTAAAATATGACTCGGAAAAAGAAAAAACTCTGACATCTGGTGGACAAAAGGTGTAATATATATTTTTTAAAATGTTTTGTTTTCAGGATTTGCAATTCATGACGCTGCCACATGTCTTGGACCAGAACTTGATGCCTGCTGGAATAGTGTAAATAAAACACACCTTAAAAAAGAAAGAGAAGACCGACATACACAGCAACTAGACAACAATTGTGCTTTATGACACTTAATATTATCTGATTGTTGTTCTAGGAATGGAGAGGTGGTGTATGAGATGCCAGAAGTATCATCGTTACCACCTATGGAACCTGCTTCTGCACAAAACATCTCCATCTCCTCAACACGGTAAGACAAAACATTTTCTATGTGAGATTTCACAGCACAGACAGACAACTCATTCTGATCTTCTGTTTCCACACAGGAAGAAAAGGTACGGCCAACAGGATAAAAATCACCCATATGTGAAGAAGCCTCCCAATGCTTTCATGCTGTACATGAAGGACCAGAGGGCGAGTGTTGTCTCTGAACTTGCCTCAAGTGATAATGCGCTGGTGAACACAATCCTTGGTCAGAGGGTGAGTGTCTTTGCATTGTGTTTGTACAGACTTTAATTATTCTCTATTCAGTGTTCCACACAATAAAGCCCTGTAAATAGTATATAGAGACAACCACCAGGAGATGGTGTTACCGACAACAAAAATAGGTTTTGAACCAGGCTAATATTTTACACTGTCACTCAGTCTTGCACCACGCTTTTTAATATGATTAAGTGGAAGTACAAACCAAGAGGTATTGTTTAAATATATGACATCACTTTATTTATTATGGGTGTAAAAATACTTAGAAATACACATTGAAGGGTCAGTCGGTGGTTGTTCTGTTTATGGTACAGGTTTATGTTACATCTTTCATCTGTATGTGGTCATGTGATGGTCAGGTGAACTGTCCAGTGTCATTTTAAAGTTACTGTGTGCTCTGACATGTTTTTGTTGTGTGTTCAAAGTGGAGGTCACTGCCCAGTAAAGACCAGGCCAAATACTACAAGGAAGCTGAAAAGCTAAGGAAGCTCCATGCTGAGAAATACCCATGGTGGTCCCCTCGAGACAACTACGTATGTTATCCTTTGTCCACATACAACTCACACACGTTTACTACTCTGTATAGTAGATGCAAAAATGCACACTGTTGGATATTTTTGTCATGAGTTTAAAGACTCTAACAAAACTCCACCCTTCTTCATGGTAAACTGATTCTAAGTGAGAAAGTGTCTCCCTTTTAGAAAGAATCAATCAATCTGTGGCTTAATCTTTTCCCAAACTCTTTCAAAGTTCTGTCTTTATTAAACATGTCTTAAGCAGTTTTTGACATCTGTCTTTATGTTCCTGTTTTTTTTTTTTTTTCTGTCTAGGGCAAAAAAAGGAAACGGATTAGGAGGAAGTACCCTACAATCTCTGATGAAGAATACGAAGATGGAATTTAAAAAAAGACCTCTTGACAAAGCACTTACTTTGAATAAGGACCTGTGTGTATAATAGAAAGTCTATCACTGGTTTAGTTTGCAAGTATCTTTTCCTAACTTAAATATGTTTTTTTTTTCCTCATACCACCTTCACTGTACATACAATGAGCTGGGTAATGGACTGGAGCAGAGCCTCTGTTTTTAAGGAACTTCCATTATGTGATGATTGTCTTTTATACAAACACAATTGTGTAAATACTACCCAATAAATGTAATTAATGTCACTCTTTATTGATGGTTCACTGTAATCCTGCTTCAATGATGGTAGATGGAGAATGGCAAATAGAAAGTG
>NC_024316.1:6901410-6991138 GCF_000523025.1 Cynoglossus semilaevis | reverse complement strand
TTAAAGTTCCATGAGCACTTCTGCTTTTAATCTATTCTTTTCAAAGTATTAACATAGAAAATGTAAGTGGTGGTGGCTTGGTGGTTAAGGAAGTGGACTTGGGTCTGGAAAGTTTCATGTTGGAGTCCACAAGCTGACAAAGTAACCACTGAGGTCTGCATTGCACCATCCCCACACACTGCTCCCTGGGGGTTTCAGCTGCCCCCTGCTGCTTACAGTAGTTACCACAGGTAGGGCATCAGGCAGTGTATATATATATATATATACAACTGTTGTAATGTCAGGTATTTTGACTTAACATTTATCACATTTTTCTTTCTTTCTTTAAATATTGAAACTGATATATATATTCTGTGCAAACATCAGTTTTCAGGCCATTACCGTGTGAATATGTGCAGGGTTTGACAACATCTAGCGTGTTTTATGATTTAGATGTGTACAATTTTAACTTTACAGTTATGTCCAGTATCTGCTTGTCGAAATCAAACAGGCGATTTCACATTAGATTGTACTCTACGTGTATGCGACGCCATTTGCGTAGTTCCAAACTGAACCTGTGAGAGGCGGCAAAGCACTATTTGGAGTTCGTCGTCCTGAGTAGACGAAAGAGGAAGAAAGGGGGCGAAGAAGCTTCAGAGGCTTCAGTTCCTGTTTACATTGGGCCATTTGTGAAATTAAAATGAAGTGAGCGGAGGTGGATCGTGTCACAGACACAGACTGAAGGACAGGAATGTGAGCCCCTGCAGCAACAGTTCACACAGAGATGGACGAGACCAGGTCAGCTGCTTTATCTAATACCGGTTCAACACACTCTTGAACGTATTCATACATATATACTTGTAAATGTTTTCTTGTTACGGGAAGAATGCAATTTCGCAGCCTTAACTGTACCAGAATATTGTTTAAAATAATGTCAGATTATTTGTAATTTACAGATATCTTAACAGGTATATTACTATTTAAAATATACATAACTGTTAAGTAAGACATTGTGTTAAACTTGTTTTGTTACGTTATTGTAAATGTTTTAGTAACAGTTATTCAGTAGTTTATAGCATGTAACAACCTGGAACCTAAGTCCGTGTCCTCTTAAACCACATGAAAACACTTCTCTCTTACAGTATTATTTATATTTTCTGAACAAATTATTTTATTGTAGTAACATCGTTTTCTAATCTTATTATTATACGTTTTAATGTTTTGCATGACAGTCCAGTCAAGTGACCGACGCAAAATGCAATTAAAATTTTTAAAAAAAAGAGTTTCACCTTTTTCATTTTTTGTCATTGAGATGTGGTCCAGTACTTTGGGTAAACCAGAAGGTTGTCGGTTTGATTCTCTGTAATTCTGCATGTCCCCTGTAGGTAAATGACCAAATTAATTCAAAACTTGCCGAGTGGTTATTGATTCTAGAAAATCACAATAGAGCTACATAACCATTGCAATATTACAGGCTGTTTTATTATTAAAATTATTATTATTTTATTAACTATTAGTTTAGCAATATCCCAAAACCTTTCAATTTTTCACAATTGTCATTGTGCCAGACTGTGGATCGACACCCACTGTGGTAGTTTCACTTTTGGTTCAATTTTTGTGTTTGTATGTGGGGGGGTTTTAACAGAGATGAAAGGGTTAAGATATCTATGTAGACTAAAGTAGAGTCCACTGACCATTTATTGAAATCTTGTTACTTTGACTAGTGTCATGTGATTTTTTTTTTTGCAGAGAGGAGTGGGTGAATTTCCCCTCACAGGTGTTGTGAAAACTTGATGACTCAATATAATATGTGATAAAGTCCAGTTTAGTTATAAACTACTGGTAGCCACACCCACAGAGTGCACCCACTAACTCTGGTGCCCTGCAGGTGCTGTTTTAATCTTTGTAAGGGTTGGTATGTGCTCATGTGACTCCATGTGTTCCATCGCCTTCTTGAGGTGGAGGGGGCTCAGGGCCAAAGACATCACATGCGAACAAAGCCCCACAGTCAAACCAGGGCTTTCACTGAGACTCTTGCTGTGCAGCACAATGGCTGAGAATAATAAAAAATAACTTACTGAGTAATAACTAACAAGTATTTGATGATAACAATCCAATGAACATAAAACCACCAAGTGTGTGACAGTTGCCAAAAGGAGTAGTGAAATTGCTTCTAGTGTCTTTTTAAAAAACAAAAAATTTGTTTATTTCCGTCACCACAGTCCTTTGTTGGACAGTCAACCTCAGGACAGTCCTGACCTGTTGTCGCCAAATTTGAGACCGAGACACCAGGAACTGATCCCAACACCATGTGGACCGGTAAGAAGCTTCTTTTTATAATTCATTTAATAATTAATAATTTGACCCTTTTAACCCGTGGTGGGACGTCACACCGACACAATTGGTTAGCACTCTGCATTACAGCAAACTGATCGACCTATCGTGTGGAGGGTCTTCTTGTTCCTGTTCTTGTGTACGCCTGAATTTTCACTCCAGTTTCCTCCCACAGTCCAACAACATTAGCAGGATTACATCAGGGATGAACCAATACTTTGCTCAAATGCTAGTACTTTTTTGCCAAACCCAGCCCACAACTGCAACTGTTTTCTACTGCAGTTCAGTGTCTCATTGTCCTCATTGATAGTTTCCTTTAGTAGGTCAACAATGTCAAGAGGATTTGTTCTGTAATGATACCGGCAATTTTATAAAACATGTCTCCTCTCAGAGTTATTTAATCATTATCATGTTTGTTAATTAATTCTTTGAAACATGGAAATTGTGCTACAGTTTGAGTGACACTTTATTTACAGGAAACCAGTGATTTCAATTGAATTGCACTAGTGGTGTGACAGCTCTGCTCACTTTCTGTTTAGTTGGCTGTGTCAACCATTAAGAAAGTTAAATTTGAGCTAGTTTTTTTTTCTACTTTTAATATCAGTATTTTTTCTTTTAAAGATCTGCCGTTTTCTTATATTTCCCCAAAACAAATTAAGGTAATGATTGTTGAAGGCACTTATTTGTCATGATTCTGATTCAGGTAAAGCCCTGGGTGGAGCTGTCTTTGCCGGTGAAGCTCTACTACAGCTTCACCATCGTGTCTCTGCTTGCACTGCTCGGCCTTACTATAACCAGCATCTACAAACAGCACACAGAAACAGACGAGCCAGGAGAGGATGACTTCACTGTGTCTCTCATCCAGATGGTGGGAATATGTGAGTATTGCAATTATCTGTGTCTGGCACACTCACAAACACACACACACCCTATGAGGAAAATCTGTAGATCTGAACAATGAAGATTAAGACGTCTGATCATGAAAATCTCAAAATGATGCCAGTGTATAAAACGGTTCTGGTGATTCATTTCTCCCAGATGACGTTTCTGCTACACAAAAACGATCTTTTTCTTTTATTAATCTATTTTAGCTATTAAACCATTTTTTATTAAACCGTTTTAATTGCTGCCACACTTCACCTCCAGGGCTGGCCTTGTCCTTCATATGCCTGATAATTAAAGTGGTGTATTACACAACAAATAATTAGGAGTTAATAAGTAGCCTATGGTCAAACTTTTGTCATAAAACGGATTAATTATCTGAAGTTATCTAACCATATGATCTAGGTAGTGAAGTAGATCAATAAAAGTTAGGGAAAATGATGGAAGATGGAAACCTCAGCCAGAATACTGTAAATATGTAAAAAGGCCAGTCAGGCCACATTAAGAATTAAGAAAATATCTAAAATCACGAGAATAAAGTCGTAGGTTTAAGTAACTAAAGTTGAAACATCATTAGGAAAAGAAAGTCCTAATGTTTCGTGAATAAAGTTATAACTTAACAGAAATAAAGTCATAAATATATCAGATAATTGCATTATCTCACAAATATTTATTATCATAATTCATATAGGTGTAAAAAATACCATAACTACACAATCTGCACCACGTTTCTCCTTCTGACGCACTGACAGTTAACGATGTGTGTTTTCACTAATCTGCAGTGAATACAATATAAAGTGTGAACGTAAATAATACAGTGTTCAATTGTTTCAATGTCATAGCTATCACTTTACCATATTACCCATATATACTGTATGTACTGTACTAATAGAGAGGGAAACTAACCCTAACAGTTGCAGTTCGATCACCTTCTGTTCTCCTGCAGTGTTCTGCATCTACTACATCAGCCGTGGTGTTCTGCAGGAGAACAGACAGGAGCTGGTGGTGTTTGTGCTGAGTGTATTGGTCCTCATGATTAGATCGGTGGTCAACTTCACTGTGCTGGGGGCAAAGAGCAAGCAGGAGTTGCTGGTAGGTCCGACCCTACTGGACACGGTATTATTTACTTTTAAATATTGTAGTTTCATAATGCACAAAAAGTGAAAATGTTACAAAATTTTAGCATTTTTTCATTAATGTTTTGGTATTTCCAAAATAATGTTTCTAAGTATTTGGTTACTTGAAACACCAGTTACTTTATACTACTTCAATAATACATGTATTGGCAAATTTTAAAATTAGACTTTGCTTCCTAACTTTCTTAGTCTAACTCGTAATCTCAGTCAATTGATAGTCTATTATTATTATTAGTATTATCTCCTTTCTATTGGTGAAACATTACTCTCAACAATGTGTAAAGATTTTCCAACGACCTAGTTTTGTTAGTTTGAACTATTGGATTTCTACACACAACAAAGAAGATTACTTGAGATAAGAGCTCCATACAGACACACTCCTGATATATCAATATTTTTGTGTAAAAAAACTTGCTTACTGCAGTTGTCTTGTCAGCTATTTTCCTCAGGTCTCTCTGAAACAGACAGTTGAAAACATTTCAACACATTACAACACACACACAGCAACGTTTCAACATTAATATTGCAACATGACAAAAAGACTACAGGCAGATGCACACAGATGCAGCTAACTACTGTGCTGCTTCAGTAAGTAAAACAAAGTCATAGTTTCACCGCTAGATGTCGCTATTGTACCTCTTTTCTTGTGCTTCAGGTTCGATTTGTCTGCATCATGTGTCTGGGTGTGGTGCACGTCCTCTGCACCTCAGTGCTCATCCAGAAGCCCAACATGATGGCCTTTCGTGTGGGCGGGGCCTTAGAGCGGCTTCAGGAGCAGTACTTCCTGCTCAACTTCTGTTTTTCCATGGTGACCTTTGACCTGCAGGCTCAGGTTTGGATAGAACTATCATAATATCTTTGTCAGGTGATACATGCTTCAATTTTTACATGTACATGTTTTATAAGTAGAATGGTTAAACCCACCCTCCAATATAATAATTCATAAATTATGTTGAAGCCTCAGTCACAGAGTTGACATTTCACAATGTTTCTCTCTGGGACACAGAGAGAAGCAACAAAAATAGTAATATTTAAAAACATTCCTACTTAAAATAAATAAATACTTCAAATTCATTTTTAATTATTTTTAAAATGTAATTACTAGGCATTTTAGGTGACCTCCTGTGCGATCACAACCCCAAGGTTAAAAAACAGCAGTTAACGCAAACTGGTAGATTAGGCAAGTTATTGCCAGAATAAGGAAGAGTTAACCAACTTATGCCTTAAGTTGGCTGAACTCCAAAAAAAACTACCAAAAAAGTCACAGAAACTGTGCAGCAACATTTCAATTAAACAAATTAACACACAACAACAACTGTCAAATGACTCACCAAAGGTCACCTGCTGAGGCCTAATTTATCTACTGTGTCATTAAAACTGAAAGTAGACAAACTGCTGACTTAAATAAACTACACACCAGGGCCATAAGGAAACTAATAACACTGGCTGCTTTCTGTGCAGTTGGTTATAGAACGGAGTATGAGTACATGAGTAAACTAATGATATTGATGGTACTAAATATCTAACTGAAATACAATGATGTTCTGACGACCTCATCCTGACTGTTTCAGTTGTGTCTGTGCATCCTGATCACCACCTCGGACCCAGCCATGTCTGCTCGCAGTAGCATTATCCTGGCTGTAGGGGTTGTCTGGGCCTGTCTGACCGCTGCTGTAGGAGCTGTGGCTGTGAGTTGGGTCCACGACTACTCACCTCAGTATCATTAGTGAGGACATTTCAAAGGAAATGTTGACAAAATTGTGTTTGTTTTTCTGCAGGTGTTAAAAGAAGCCAAGGCCCTGGTGTGGGTCTTCATGGTCCAGAACCTCCCTCAAGTGGCCTTTTTTATCTACCTGATGTACACAGTGAGTCATGCACACTGTCAAAATGAGTTTTTACACTTTTTAGGGCCACAACTGATTTCCAAAAATGTGGGCAACAGAATTTTTAAAGGATGTGGGCTATAAACCTTTTTTTGGTCTCACCTCATTTACAGGATTTGGACTAAATTATTGGGCTTTATGTTAAAATGGATAAACAAAATAAACCAGCACCATGAGTATTTGTATGTTAAATAAATAAATAAATACAGTGTAGTACAATATCAATTATTTTAACTTTATTTTCACCATAAATCTGGTAGCTCTACGAGAAACACATCACAGCTCACCATCAGGTCAGACTCCACCTTGTCTGTGTAGATTCTACTCTGTCCGGACCCTTCAGTCAGCCGTCAGTTGTCTGCGTGATTTCAGGTGATAAAGAAGTGGTACGAAGACAACATCTTCACCCTGGAGGCAGCAGCTGTTACTGGAGCTCTGCTCTGTCTGCTCATCAAAGTGGTTCTGTTCTGGGGCCTCATTAGATTGGTGCAGAGCTTCGGTCAAGGCCTGAGGGAGAGAAGTGAGTGAGAATTTTTACTTTTTTGGTCATATTGTAGGCAGTTTATTTAAATCATGCTTAAATGTGATTGTTTTAAAAGTATTTGCTTGCATCAAGTTATTTTATAGTAATTACAAATTGCTTGGCTAGTTT
Source organism: Cynoglossus semilaevis (assembly GCF_000523025.1). Classification (NCBI taxonomy): domain Eukaryota; kingdom Metazoa; phylum Chordata; class Actinopteri; order Pleuronectiformes; family Cynoglossidae; genus Cynoglossus; species Cynoglossus semilaevis. The sequence goes on along the minus strand of NC_024316.1, from coordinate 6,984,272 downwards.
CTACAACATTTTTGAAGGAATGTAGGTATTTGTTGATAGTATTTCCATTTTGGGTCAATTCTTTATCTATGTATTTATTTTTCTAGCTAACTTTTTTATCTTGAGATTTTGAGTAATTCTTGTTTTTTTGGTGATCCCTAAAATTTATTTTTGCTAACAGGAAGTTATATTTTTGGGATAATATATATTATTCTTGTTATCTACATTTGAGCAATTTTGCTATAGATATTGCATTTTTTGTCAATTTAATTTATTGATTGGCTAAATAGGACATACATTAAATTTAGTTTTGCTAAATTATGACTTTGATTTTCTTCTATTTTTACAGTGTTTGCAGCCACCAAGTGATAAAACAGCTAAAGGTTTAGGAACAAGGCCACTTCAGCTGAGCATGGAGGGTCAGACGTTGGGAAATATACATTTTTACCCATCATTCACTCTCACTGAAAATCTTTTTTCGATATGTTTTAATTTTTTTATATGATTTAATGTTTAAACTTAAATCAGCTCCAGGTTTATTATTTAGTAATTAACTAACTGCCCTTCTTATTTTGTGCCTGCTGTTTTTTTTAAATAAATGTACATAAAGACCATCTGTATTGTACGTGTAGACTTAGGCCAAACTTCCTTTTTAAAAACGTATTGATTGTCCTGTACTGCAGTGTGGGGGTTTCTCCCCAATGTTTTCTACAATCTCTGAAAGTAACACTGGAAAATTATTTGAATGAATTTTGCTACTGAACATCCTGCTGCACTTTAACATTTTATAGTAACTTTCTTAATAAAAAATGACAGATTATTTGTGTTGCTGTGATTCCTTTGAATAGGAGGAAATAACACATTTATCCCAGTTTGATCTAAGTAGTGTCTGTTAGAACACTGAAAGACAATATTTTTGTTCAAACTATTTTTGACTACTCATTGGATATTTCTCTGACACTTTTCTTTTGGTTTTGCCTTTTTTAAATATATTTCATTATTAACAGTTAATTCTGAGCAAGTATGTTTAGTTGTAGTAATTCTTTATGTATATTTTACTTTTAAAAACCCTTTTCTAAGACATCCTTTCCATTCATTTTACGTTTTCGTTGTAGTTGTTTTGATTCTCGTATAGCCCTTGGCTATGTCTGGACTATGCTGTCAATCAATGGCAATGTTATACAGTATTGTAGTATAACGACTCGTTATGTCCTTCTTAAGCCATGCAGCCATAATAAAGCAATTACTTAAGCAACAAATCAACGAACCACAATTCAGTCACAATTGTACCATAACGTACACATTTATCAAAGGTATCAATAGTAACATTCCAAAATTACAATATTATTAAAAGAACAAACTTTACTCACCGAAACGTCTAAATATTTGTACGAAAAAAAATCCACACTCCTCTCTTTCCTTACTACGTTGTACAGATTATCCATGCGTTGCAGTTCTAACAATTAGTCCTTTTCTGTTTCTATCCATGCTAGTGACAAAACTCCAGTCTGTCCAGTCGAGTTTTAATTTGCTTTGGGCTGAAAATGTCGCTCGACAGAGGCGGTGAACGCTGATGAAACTTATTGAAAAAATTTTGAGCGGGCAAGTCGCGGCAGAGACAGATACGACAATGTGTTGTTTGACAATCCAATCAACTCACTCAAATCGCCAACGTATCTGTACACCTGTTAGATGTTGCCAACTCAAATTCTAATTGGTTAAAGAAACAATCTCATTGCCCTTCATTTTAGCCTTCGTAAGCCTTAGGGCAGATTTTTTCACCCTGGCAACACGTGAAGCTGAAACATGATAGGATAGTTAAAGAAAGAAACGTCGAAAACTTGAATAAGTAGGAGAAATTCAGGAGAAAACCCACGAAAGAGACCACGAAACCATGAGAAGAGATTACTAATACTTTATAAATATTCGTGATAAATATACTAATAAATAAGTCACTGATTCTGACACTGTAAGCCAACAGAAAAGGTTGTGGTCTTGACAGTACACCACTGCTATAAACAAATCCTAAGCTATGTTAGCTTTAGCTTGGTTTTGACCTCTTTCCTTCTCTCAAGAATGTTTTTTTTTTTTTTAAATTAATTGTAGTTTGAATTAGTTTAACTTTAACTTAACTCTACTGGAGCCCTCGACCTGCTTCATGTTTATTATTTCTAGAGTACAGTAGACAAAACACACGGACACACGTCCTGTTTTAACTTTCTCTGTGTTTATTAAGTGCTACACAAAGGAAAAAAAGGTTTATATTTGAAACATGATTAAACTTTAGTGATAAGAAAAACAGAATTATAAAAGTGAAAAGCACTTTGAGAGGAGCATTTCATCACAGTCTGAAGAGTTCTTCATCTGTAAAGCAGACTGTTGGTCTGTAGTCACTTTGGCTTTTAAACAACCATCAAGTATTAAACAGTTATTTTCTACTGAATTGAACTTCTGATCAACTAGAAATTAGAGGAAATTTTAGACTGAGCTCAGAACTGGTAAAATGTTACGCCTTTGACAAAAGTTTAACAAATCCATGTAACAAAAAACCTGTACCAAATATATTTATTTTCAGCAATGACACACTGTAAACTGGTTAATAAACAAGAAGATGTGACAAAATACATCTTATTTTTGGAGAATCATAGGTATTTACACAGAGTCAAAGGAATGATTGTTTTTTACAGCCTGGTTGGTCCTCAACGTTCATCATTTCCAGCCAATGCAGCACAAACACACTTCCATGTTATGTAGATGAGTTAACGTTTGGACATCGTATGTGAACTGATATGTAATGTTAGCTTTGTACTGACAGAAAAGGGAGCACAACCTCAATGGAACTCCTTGTTAGACACACATTGGTCTTTTTCACCTCTGCAACACACACACATACACACACACACACACAGGGAGACTATTAAAAATGTACACAGGTCAACTATGGCTTTTTCAAAAGACATCATATCTTAATCTGGAATGAACATTTAGTGAGACGTTTGTCCAAGTGCCTGCAGGACAGAGACGACAATATTCAACCTTTTAACATTTTTTCCACAAACACAACTGTGCCGGCTAAAAAAAAGGTGTTGTGAAAATGCACAGATGCAACTTTGTGATTTTAGCAAAATAATCTATCTATCTATCTATCCATCTATAAAATAACATTATCAATGAACAATAGCAGTGGTTAAGGCACTACAGTTGGTGCAGTGGGGGCCACTGCTGGTGAGTCAATGTACTGCAAATTTGCTCCTTATCAGGAGCAAACATTTGTCTCGGAGTGTACCTGATTTTTAGAAGAAAACTGTCAACTTTGTAAAAATCCTTTATGGTCTGCCCTTCACTGTTGATGTTCTCACCAGAACAGAGTGAAAATAAGGCCTCGTCTGGTGTCACTGCCATCCACAGAGAGAGAAACACCCAAAATTATCCCAGCCATCGTCGCATTTTTTCCATCAAAAACTACAATTCGATAAATTGCATTCATACTAAAAATTATATATTTTTTAACAGGCAGGGTACTGTGAGAATCCTGAACCACCTGGTGATACCAAACTCCATTCAAAAAACAAATATTCAAAAATCAACTTAACACACATAATTTTTAAAGGTTGATTTAAACAGTTTTTCATTAATTTATAGTTGGTGCATACATTTTAATGTATGTTGATTGTCATCTTTTAGGTAACTGTTCAGTTTATTTTTCAGGGGTCTCTCACTAACCACTAGCTGTAAACATTTTCTTGTCATTAACTAAATGACTATTTTACATCAAAATGTCACAAAATCATAAAGTGCCCTCATGAGTACGTAAAGGTGTGTAAACGTGCAGTGTCATAATTTTTTCTCAATTTCACTAATTTGTTTTGTTTTCTAGATAAAAAAGTGAAAGATTTATAATCATATTTTAGCTTTGTTTAAACTATTTAAATCCATTTTTCTAACTGAATCAAACTCAACATTTCATTAATACATTTTTAAATTGTTTATTCTAGTTTTACTGTATTTAATTTATTATTTATTGTCTAAATAACATTAGCATTTTTAAATTCTCTCAGCTAGCAAACAGTTAGCTAACTCACGGCTTTGGACTCAAATAACAGAGTTATGTCATCGTTTCTGGGGATTCTCTTTTGTGTCAACATAACAAATACTGTAACAAAACAGCTAGTTTCTACTGAACGTATGCTTTATCAGTATAATAATCAAAGCCTGTTAGCCAAAACAATTAGGATAGCATCTGTAAAAACTGATCAAAGCTAAATAAAAATAAATCAATTTAGAAAACTAAAACTTAAATTGTTGCAAATTTTTTTTCAAGTATTGATATTGTTTTTTTCTTCCAAGTCAGATTAACTGGAGGCTAAACTAACGTCATAGTTTCCCACTCTTTCTTTTTTGAATGGAGTTTGAGTAAAGTCATGTTTAACAACTGTAGACCTACAGCCCTGAAGACCTTGGAGGGGGGGGGGCTTGAAGGCCATGGAACAGTCCTCAGTAATCCTCGTCCTCTGAGCTGAGGTAGTTCTGCTTCTTCCTCACGTTCCAGTGTAAACACTGAGCCAGGCTCTCGAACCAGTCGTTAACTGGGTCCCGGAAACAGATAGAGGGAACAGGGAAGCAGGAAGTGGTGATGGTAATACTGGTAAAAACATAAAAAACAAGAGATCAAATTCTGTAATTCAATGGTGAAAGATTAACAAAAAATCCAGGTATGCGCAAACGCCATGAACAATAGAGGACGTGTCAAAATCAGATGCTGCAACATCAACTTCCTTTAGTGAAGCCGTAGTGAATGGCTGTTTGTTGAAAAAATGCTTCAATTATTTGAAATGACAGGTCTGAAGCAGGAAGATGATTATCTTTGGACGACTTACATAAAGGAACAAACTGGATCTGGTGCAAAGGACACTTGGCCTAAAGCCCATTAGAACAGGTTGATGAGGTTATGTAACAAAGGCTGCCAGTGACAAGGCTGCTGAGTGACTTAAACTTATTATCCATTACCACTCATCCATTATTCACTCTTCCCCACTCATTATCATCTATGCTCTTAGCTGTTGCTGCATCCATGTGGGCTGGTGCTGTATGCAGACAAACCTGTCTCCGTGGCAGATCTCTTGTCTTTTCCTTCCATCGAATGACACCCATGCCGTGTTTCTGGCATCTTGAGACAGCATTATCTAAGAATGACAACAAAGCAATAAAATGAACCATGTTATGTACTCTCACAGGGAAGTAGAACAATGAATATCCCTGTTTGGAAATCACAGGACACAAACAGAAACACAAACTCAAACAGTTCAACTAAACTGTTATGAATAATAAATCATAAACTCTATAGTTTAGTCTTACTATATCTTTGTTTTGGCCATTTACAAAACGCATCCCTACTCATCTGTCACTCTGACCGCACACCCCACCACTGTCTCACACAGCCCTACACTACAACATTATACTTCTGCCACTCCTGAGATATAGGGGTAAGTCAAAAACGAAAGAATTATTTCATGAAAAGTACTTCACTACATATCCTCAATTTGACCTGTAGACCTCTTTATTTTAGGGAATTCCTTTTACATACAATTCTAGGCAAAGGCTTTCGCACCAAGTCACAACCTGCTTCATTGACTTGTCTCAAGACTAAGGAGTCCTGTCCAAAATTTAAAAAACAAGATCTAGATCACAACCTGTTACAAAACATTAAACATTTCAATAGCTTTCCGTCTTCTTCAGACTTTGTGAAGTCTAAATACCTTGAGCTCCACTCCAGCAGGTACCACGATGGGCCTGAAGGAGAGTGAGTGCGGGCAGATGGGTGTGATCATGATGGCTGGAACGTTGGGATGGATCATGGAAGCTCCGGCTGCCACTGCGTACGCAGTACTTCCTGTAGGTGTTGATACTATTACACCTGGGGACAAAAAAGACACACATGCACAAACTTCACACTGTGGTTCAGGATGTTGATGTAATGATCAGAAGACAGAAACTACTCAAACCGGTAGAGCGACTTCAGTACATCACTGTTGCATCAGATGATATACCAGCATGCACTTTGGTTGCATGGATGGTACACAACCATGAAACCAAAGTGCATGGCTAACAACCTTGTACCACTGATTCTGTTCTTGTTTTGTTGTTAGCAACCAAGTCAAGTTTGAGAGAGCATTCTCACTACCAATGTGTGCCTGTGCAAGAGGACGACCCTTGGACACATGAATATAGGATGGACTGTAACAGCAGGAACACTCACCGTCTCCCTGCACTGTGGTAATGAGGTGTCCATCCAGGAAGAGGTCCACGTTAGAGAGATAGGAGGAGGGTCCTCTGTCCACCACCACTTCATTTAATACCTGAAACAAAGAAGGTTGCTGTCCATCATTTACATTATACCCCACCCCACCCACCAGGCTGCTCCAATCATCTGATGACAGCTAGGATTGGAGTAAGACACAGTCCTCTCTTTCCTGTCACAACAAAAACTAACTAATGTATTATGTAATCATCATTAGGGGACTGGGGATTGCTCACAGCTGCAGACACCGCCTGACGACTGACCTGATACTGCATGGCTTTGTGGTTGTTCTCACTGTCCCCGTTGGTCAGGATGATGCCCTGTTCATCCATCTGGGCCTTCTTCTCCCAGTTCTTCTTCAGAACACGGACTTTCAAGCGACTTCGCAGGACAATAGCAGCGTTGCCTGTGAACAACACACATGCTAATTACAGACCAGTTTCCCGCACTACACAAAAGTGGAGGGTGTTTTACCCAGAATCTGGGAAACAGGTTGGCAAACATTCACTACCTTCAATAATTTGGGTGACCTGAGACTGGTATGTGTCAAATTTAAAAGGCGTCAGGAAGCCTAGGGACCCCAGGTGAAAGGCCATCACCGGAGGAACGCTCTCCTGAACCAGGAATGACAGAGTGTGTTACAGTTTACATGACAATTAAAGAAACAAACAAAACATTTTTGTTTTTCAATAGAACTTCTTAATACCTGAAAGAGAGACGATGCATAAAGCAAGGTTCCATCTCCACCGAGGCAGATGATGAAGTCCACACGGTTGGAGATGTCATCCAGATCTTAAATTAAAAGAAATACATTTCATGTCAAAAATCAACCCTGTTGTTTGATAGGCTGATACCAATTGACAGGAACTGCTGCTTCACCTTCTCTGAAAGTGCAGAACTTCTTAGTAATGGCCCCAAAGTTTTCATCTGCAGATATGGCTGGGTCTTCCAGAACTTTCTTCTCTACGTAAACAACCATGTCCTTCACCTGCAAACACACACAAACAGGGGTTTAATGTAGACATTAGAGCTGCAACGTAAGGATTCTTCTTAGTTACATGACTGGTGCCGGAAACCTGATTGGTTCCACCGGTGCCACAGAGCAGCTACTTCCTGTTGGTCTACAACAGGTGTTGGTCTACTTCTATAGCCTTACACCCTCAACTGGTTTGATAGTCAACAATGCTAATATTTGAGATTTAACATTAAGGTTTTAATGTAGCAGAGACGATAAGAAACACAGGGTGAAAGTGTGTGCGTGTGTGAGTGGGGTGGGGCGGGAGGGGCAGGGAGTTATCAAAGAGCCACATACAGAAACAAACAGTCATTCACACTCACAGTCATAACCTGCAGATAACAATGAACCTAATCCTGCATGTGTGTGGACTGTGGGGGGAAACCTGAGTGACGGGAGAAAACTCATGCACCCACAGAGACTGGACTGGTCAACTGTCCAAGATGAACCACGCCCTCACCTGACAACTGCTGGGACTAGCAGGGACTATTTATTTGTGCTGGAACAGGAGCGCAATGGAGAGGTGCTGTAGCGAATTTAAAAAGTTCAAATAAAAAAAATTAAAAATGTAAAATGATTTTGAAGAGACACTTTTTCTTTAACATTTTTTTGGGTTCTCCTAAAGTGAGACTAAAAATACGCCACTTATGATGTGACTTTAAATTTGCTCATCGGGTTGATGATGAACAAGCTTAACTAGATCGAAATTTCACATAGAAAATTAAGAAAGAAAAGAAAGTTACTATTTTACTGTGTGTTTATGTTATTATGTAACTATTACTACACTAAATGATTTATTGACAACAGTGTTTCATTGACTTTGAAACGCTGACCCATACAGATCACGTCTGCAAAATAATAATCATTAATCCCCCCCCACCCCCCTCCTACACACACACACACAACCACAGCAGACGTACCTCTGTGAGGAACACACAGAGCTCTTTGAAAGGCTGAAGAAGGCTGGGGTCTCGGATCTTCTTAATGACAAGGACACTTTTTGGTGGATTGTTCCATGTCAGTCTCTGGCTGGCAGGGTCCTGAAAGTGCCTGCACAGACACACATACAGATAGGGTAAAGTTGAGGGCCAGACTCAGCAATGGGAAACACAGCAGTTAGTGTACAGCAGGGGGCGAGGAGGAGAAGGAGGAGGAGGAGGAGAAGGAGAAGAAGAAGAAGAAGAAGAAGAAGAAGAAGAAGAAGAAGGAGAAGAAGAAGAAGGAGAGTGTGCAACTGTAAAGCTGCAGGATTAGATAGAAATACACAAAGTGACTTCTAATTAGGTGTGTGTATACAGCAGGCTGTAGGAATCCGCTCGAAGCGAATGTCAGGTCGTACCATATATTTTCTGCCTTCTTAATGCCCCACCCTGCCACAGGTGTTCTAGGCCTCTATAGCTGCTGCTGTAAAAATGTTAATAAGGGGTAATTAAAGTATAGGATTAGAATGTGTTGCCAAAAGATTTGCAATAAATGTCAGAAACAATTTACTCTCTTGGCTACACATGAGACATTTCATGAGTTGTTATTTTGACAGAATAATTCAAATAAGTGTGCTTCATCCAGGTTGCATAACATTTTCCTATGTCTACAGTGTGTTCTACTGTCTTAATCTAAAGAAACTGTCACAGAGCTGACATCTGTGGACAATAACATTAACAATACGTTTGTTTGAGCCTGTTGGGACTGACTTTTTAACGTAGAGTCTAAACAGCAGCTGCTTTCTCCCTTACGTCATGACTTCTATCAACAAATAAAAACGAACAATTGTTGACACCAGTTAAATTGTCCTGTTTCTGTTCAGAGGTTAATAAGAAAAGTTAAGTTCACATTTATATAAATTAAGCTCAAATAAAATAGTTTATTTTATGTATTATTTATTTTATCTTCATTTTTAACCGATTTATGCGATCAAATCAGTGAACTAAAGAGTTACAGAATAAATTCAGGAGTTCATTAGTCTGCTCATGGTTGCAGCCATCATGACGTCAGCCATGACATAATGCAAATGTTTTCTCCTTTCTGAAAGGACCTGCTCAGACTGATGACAAGACCGAGCAGGTTTTCCCTTTACCTGAGCAAATACATTCAGTTTCTAGTAGTATAGTAGATAGTATAGCATAACATGTCCTGTCATCTGTCAGTGTGAGTGTTTAAACACAGTAATGATCTGTGGATCACATCAACAACACTTCCCTACAGTAAAACCTCCATCCAGGTAAATGAGAACCAGTTGAACAAGAAACAGCGATACATATTTAGTTCCTTTTTGTGTAGTCGAAAAGCTGAAAATGAATAAACTACGACAAGAGGATGGAACGCTGCAGTAAATCTGAACATCAGGTGTGACTGTTTGAACAGGTTGGCATGCCCATTATATTGCTTTTAGAATTGTTAAAAATTACATTCATATAAAGACCACAATCACCACAACACAGACCAACTAAAATCAGATCAAAGCAGAATGTCATTAGCATTTCAAGCAGACAAGCCTTAATCTATTCAGAAGCATTTAGTCCACAGACTGCTTCAAAACATCCGCACCAGGAGCTTCCGTTGTCAAGACAAGAACAATAATTTCCTGCATTTTCCAATTTTTTAAAATTCAGCCCTCCTCCTCTGACATCCATTTATTCCTACACTTTCTAAACAATCTCCATGTCCGCCGTCAACACTTTAAAATCGAAGAAACAAGAAGCTTCTCTCACCATTTCCACTCTTTTTTGTTGTTGTCGTTCCCTGGTAGGTCCTGCAGTACACACTGACTGAACTTCATGACTGCACACATCTGCGAGTAATAACCTGGCTCACGTCGAATTAGCTGGACATCCACAGATTCTCTCCACAAAAAATCATTCTGTCTTCAACAAGTGTCTTGTTCAGTGCTTATGGTAGAGGAGCAGCAGCAGCAACAACACCAACAGCAGCAGCCGCAGGAGCAGAAGTTGAGTAGAGTGGGTCCAGTTCTTGAAAGGTGGGTGTCTCCGAGTCAGCAAACCAACAGCCTTCAACTATGATCTCTGTGACTCCATTCCTTCTGGTCAGAACACGACACTTGGATGTCCCTGTCCACGACTGCTGCTGCATTTAGCCTCTCACCCGCCTTAAGCTTGACTTCATATCTTTCTCCACCCACTCTGCTGTCAGCTGAACACACCCATTACAGGGGAAGAGCCTGCCTGATTGGACGGAACAGGTGTGACTCCTCACAGCCACAACAACAGTGATCTGGCTCGTCTCTAATTCTCAGAATCCATTGTAATGACAATTATGCAAAAAATGGTATGACCAATGTTGTTGCAAAAACATATCAATCAGCTTTGGTGAGTGAATGAAGACACTGACTGACTAACCACAAGAGAGACTCCTACCACGAGGTGTTTTGATGAGAGGACTATTAGACCTGAGGACAAGCAGGAAGGGGGAAGTACAGACAGCATTCTCTGCCAGAGCAGAATTATACAATTATGTATTATGGGAATATAATAATTAACCTTTGTAATGTTGAATCACAGACACTATAAGGAAGTAAGTAGAACAAATGTACTTATGTTTTAAGCCATTCCTCTTTACTAGTACTGTAGAAGGAACTGTGTAAACACCACATAGAAAGACAATGTTACCTTTGATAGCAGTACATTCTTAATTTACGCAAGTGTTTTCACTGGAAATTACCATGAAAAAAAAAACATAAAACTTGTTAACGTCAGTCATCTTTCTCTGTCAGAATTTTCTCTTTCTCCTGAAAGTTGACAAGAACATTTGTGTCCAAAATAATTAATGTGGATTTGCCCAAAAAAGTGGCAGTAATGTAAGTCAAAGCATGCAACAGTTAGGTAAAAACCCAACAAAAAAATGAAAAAAAAGTTTGCAGAATATGCTCGTCTGTATGTTGAGATGTTTTTCATAGATTTTACCCAGATTCCCAGGTGAAGACAGTTGATGCGGCCGGCTGGCACAAAAGTGTGTTTGTGCATGAGGAGTAAAGTGTGTGAAAGGAGCAGAGAATACCTGACCTCAGTCAGTCAGATGTCAGCCAAATTTAATAAAATCATGTCGTGTGAACTGATTACCGACTCGACTGGTATTTCTGTTTAGCTTCCAAACTGTCGCACGAAGAAAAGTTTGATGTTTTGATTTGACTACAGTTGCTTTGACAGATCACAGTCTGTCATCCCTCACCAGGCATAGCTGTGTGATCCAAGTCCTTCAGTAGTCATACACCATCCACTCCGTTAGTGTGTACATTCCAAAACAAAGTGTGTAAAAACTGGAAAGTTCTCTAACAGCAAAAGTCAAATAATTGCAGAAGAACAAACAACTAGATAATGTGTTTGTTTTACGCTGTGGAATACTTTTTTGGCATCAGTTAGAGAAAACTGGGTAAAAATATAATAAATTGGTGCTTTGTGTCGGAAAATAGTAAATAACTTGAACATATTTATTAGGGCTGTCGTAATATATAAATCTTATCAACTGATGTGTTTATGAAGATTAATTAAGATTTGATTGTATTTCAAGACGTTGACAGACCCACCTGTCAATACACACATTTTTACTTACAGCAACAACAATTATTTGATTAACTAAATAATTAATCATTAAAATAATTTACTAATTCACAGCTAACAGTGACTGATTTTATGTGATTTTGTCTTTTAATGGATTTAAAAGAAAATGCCAAGCCCTGTTATATAGGATGTCATAAATGATTTATTATAAAATAAGTCTAAACTGCCTTAAGTTAGAGTCCTTAAAGTGAAAGCTCTTTATTTTTAAAGGTTCAAATGTTTGGGTGGAGGTAAACGCAGCTGTGAGCTGTACAGAGTTGAACATGTCTGACTTCACCTCATTATCTGCCCTTGACTGTTTCAGAAAAACAACTGTGGGCGAGGGAACGATTCTCAGACGAGAGGTTTTCCTCTTGTGCACTTGTGTACTGGCTAGATGATAGAAGAAAAAAAACATTTAAAATGAGGAGCGTATTTTTGAGTGTATTTTTAACACTCCTGAGACAGAGTAAAGTAGGACAGATCCTTCTCAAGCTTTTGATCCAATTGTTTGTATTTGTTTACCTTGTTGATCTTGAGAGAGAGAGAGAGAGAGAGAGAGAGAGAGAGAGAGACAGGGAGCGAGAAAGACAGAGACAGAGACTAACTAAGCGACTGGTCTAGAACAGGTTTAGCTTGTTTGGAACATTCCAGTGTTTGCTATTTAAATTCATCTGGCAGCTTTGAGGAATCCTAATCCTCCTTGTGCTGGAAGACAAACAGAGCCAAGTGCCTCTTATTGTATGATCAGGGTCAAGAGGTCAGCAGCATGGCTACGTTTGACAGATGATTCATAAGGTGGATGTGTCCATCAGGTCCAGGAGGAGAAAACACACTAGGTGTGTAAAGCATTTAATCAGCAATGATTCAATGTTTAAACTAACAGCCTTAAACCATAATGATGACTATTCTGAAGAGGGAAATGCTGCGGTTCAGGCAGAATGTCATGGTTGTTAGCTTAGCTCACCAGAGCCATTCGAATGAATGGTCACAAGATCAAGTGCAGAGCAGGTGTTCAAATTTAACAAACACTGAACATCACATCATATCTTTGTTACTTTTAAATCGTGATCTTTACCGTCTCCCCTCCACCTTCTGCTCTAACACTGTAAATGTATCCATTAATAAGCTAATAATAGCCATGTTTTGGCGTAATTTATGCTGTGTATTTATGTCTGTGGCCAAGGTAAACAAGGAAAAGGAATTCAGTGATGGGTCCAGGCCAATGTCACTAAAACCAGTTGGTTGATTTACGACGAGGTGTATAGTTAAAGTCAATTCTACGTCTATTCTAGGTCATGGGGGCAGATTGAACACTCTTCCAACAGCACAGTAACTGTGCTGTGTTTATAATAATGATAATAAATATGAACTTGATCCCAGAAATTCTTGTGTTAACAGCAGATATTAGAGGCACCAAGTACATACAAAAACCACTACACTACGGAACCCCTGTGGTGAGCAATCAGAAATACCTATGGTAAAAAGTCTTGGGGGGGACAAAACAGACAAAAAAGCAGTGACTTTTTTTAACTTACATTACTGCATTTGGGTTCTGAAGCATGCATGCCTTTGGACCAAACGTGGTCACAGGGCTTGGTCCATGAAGTGACTGATTTCTCCTGAAAGAAAAAAAAAACAAAACAAAAAAAACAAGATGAACTCTCTGTACACTTTGCTGGTGTAAAATTACTTTATATGCTGTGGATTTGTGGTAAATAAATACAAACATTATTTGTTTTTTTTATTGATCAGGAAACTATGACAATTGAAGAAAAAAATTCATGGCTCTTTACATTTACACAGTCTAATTTGATTGGTTCAAACCCTGCAGGTGATTTATGTTATCTCCCACCCACCGTGAGACATCACAGCAGTCTGACATTAGACTTTGAAAATCAAGTTTAGGACCAGAATATTGCACAATATTTGACAATCAGCAGTAATTAATTGAATGATGTGTGCAAACAATCCACTGTGAGCAGTTCTTCCTCAATATAGTGTCAGATAGGGAAGTTATTTCCACAATGAACATTCTTCTCCTCTGATCCAGCTCAGTGATACTGGGATGTAGAAAATGAAAAAAAAGAAAAAAAAAAAAAAAGATAGTTGGCCAGAACAACAGAGGCTCAGAGGAGGACAAATCCTCTTAGTCTGATTCTGCAAATTTACCATCTGCTGTTTGCTGAAACCTAAAGCTGCTTTACTGGACATTTTCACATGGATGTGTCGGGTGTGGCTCTGAGGACAAATAGCAACGTTTATAGGAGCTGTTTATCATATCATTTTTTTTCATCATTAGTCATTAAACCACATTAATTCAGTCGGCTGATAATGTTATTAACCGAATGCTCTTAAGCTAAACAAGGATTTTTTTAACAAAGTATTTCTGAATGTAATCACATACATCTAAGACCACTCAGTAGTTTTTTGTACTAATGCTGTGCCTATTTTGCAGGATTGGGAGTTCTTGAAAACATTAATTTGTCCTTGAAACAATTTTTTTTCAAAATTGTTGTGATAGTAATGCACATTTTTGGCTTGCACTGAAGTACAACCCCCTCGGTATAATTTACGTTTTCACAGAAAAGACTTTAATACTACATTTTTTGAAAGTTTGTACGATGGATCCAAGTTTGAACTTCATTCTTAAGGATTGAAGTGGTTGTTTATTCTTAAACTTTCTACACCACCCACTAATATTGCCAATTAGCCTGATCATTCAGATTTAGCGTTTTACCAGAATACCTCTAATTCAGATCACTGTTGTGGAAGTCAGGTTTTTGCACATAGAAAAAAAACACACATGTAACATCCGACTATATTTCTTCACAGGTAGTGAGGCAGCTGAGACGCTGCTTTTGTTGTCGTTTGGGGTAAAGTCTTTTCACTTCTGTTTAGAGGGAAATGTCAATACCGTTAGACAAACACACAAACGCAGTCTTTGCAACACAAAGAATGGCGAAACATTTGAGGTTCTGCTTCTTTGAAATGGTTTCTGTGGCGACAGTGACATTATTGGGACACTTTTCGTCATTTAGAAATAACGTCAGTGGAGCAACAGGGATCATGTTACGAGATGTTACTAACATTTCTCAGGCAACTGCGGCTAACAGCAGGTGTTTACAAAAAATCACAGCAGGTTATGATGCTATGGCGAAAAACCCCAACTGGATGTAAAGCAAGACGAGACATTTGTATAAATGGTCTGATTCTTTGGAAATCCACTCACTTCTTTGATTTGATCAGATGTACCTGTAACATTACATGACATCAAGTCTTTTATTTATTAATTATTTTTTAAAAGAAACTTTTAACCATCATCTTCTGCCTAATCCTTTACTCAAAGTGAAACAGGAGCTCGAGTCAGACCGGGTTATCAACCCGAATAAATTACCAGTCCATCGCAAAGCCACACAGTCACACACATGTTCACTTTGGAGGGAAAATTTAACCTAATTCTCATGTGTTTGGATGATGGGAAGAAACTGGAGCGCACAGAGAAAACCCAATTACACAAGGGGAGGAAAGGCAAACTTTATGCAAAATGATCATCAGTAAACCAGTTTTGAAACAACAGTCTTCCTCCTGTAGAGCTAAAAGTCCTCAAGCTTGTTCTCTCACAACTACTGATCCAACCTGTTTACTAAACCATCAGACCTTTGACCTTTGTTAAGACACTCTGCTCACCTGTAATCAGCAGAGGCGCAGACTGAAGATGTGCTCAGGCTGCGCGTCTTTTTGTTGTGTCGAGCCTGGCTGCGACGACCGGCTTCCCCTCCTTCACGGGTAGAGCAGCAGCATGGAGCATTCTCCAACCGCAGCTTCTCTCCATTATCCATTTCCTTCAGACAGCAAGGCTGCAGGTTAACAAACAGGTCATGGCACTGATTTACCAAGGTGAATTCTAACAATGTAACACTGGGGAGTTATTTAAATGTTTTGCCTGCATCTGAAATTTTCAGTAGTGGATTTCAAGGACAAAGACTGAACTTTCTTTTTAATAAAGGCGACCTGTTGGATCACTATGGTGTTAAGCCAACAGTACACAAAATTAAAACATTTTATGGTGACTATTAAAGGCAACAAGATACATTCCTCCTACATGTTTAACAGGGATTTAACAACAGTTCCCAACTGCAAACAATGTGGTCTTAAATTACAATTTCCTTATTTCTTCTATTATAACAGTGGTTCCAAAGTGACTGAACAAGTACCACGCTGTTATAAAAACCAACATACACCAAGGTGGTTCAATATTTAAAAGTAAAGGTCGCTTTTTAATTCGGCATTCATTATGTCAACAGGGTCATTATTTTTGTTTTTAAACTTTAACATTGCTGTAATTGCTCAAGAGTAAGTAGTGAACAGTCACTGGACGATCAATTGTCAAGTATCCGAGTGAAGGACAAAAGCCGCAGCAGCTCCTACTAGCTTTCCGAGAAACGTCAACAATATACAATGTCATTGTTTAGTGTTTAATATGAAATAACATTATTTTTGCGTCCGGTATATTTTTTTAGCAGCTGTCACGTAAGTATACTTTAAGGAAACATGTCAGAATCCCATTATGACCCAACAAGACCAGTCGATATATTATAAATGTACCAACTAAATCCACAAATACAAAAATACAATGAATGAAAACAGGCTACGAGTCGAACTCTTCGGGCTCTACAGCAGATGAATGGCGCTGGTAACGGAGACGAACGACTATCGCGTTGAGGCTAGTTAGTTAGCAGGGTTAGCTACAGCTTTATCAAGTGCAAACGAAAGCGTTAAAACGTCTTGATTTACGGCAGTGTTATACCCACAATGTTACAATGGACGCACTGGAACTGGAGTGAACCACCGCTGGATCAGAGTCTGGCCATGTATTTACACGGGGTAACCGAGTTTCACCATCTTACTCATTAGCATAGACTGTCAACAGTCAGCTCATCACTTCCTTGTTCTCAGCGACCAATCAAAGATCCCCGTTTAGTGACGCCATGTAGGGCGACCTCAACGCCGTGCCCAAAACGACGGTGAGAAAAAGTGTTCATCTTTTTAAATCAGAAATACTTCAAACATAGGCTTTAACGAGACTGAGCAGACATTGTGCTTTTTTGTGTTTAATTATTGAGGTTAAGGTATTTTATTAACTGTTAGCCAGTTCTGAAATACTCCAGGCCAGCTTTAAACAATGCCCTGCCATTACTGTTTCTTAAAACGACATTTGCAAGTGTTTGACACATTGTTTTCCTGGGCTTACTATGGTTAATTGTTTCCCTTATTTTTAGCCATTTTTTTCTGGTCAGCTATCAATTAGCAATTTTGAAAATTTGTATTTGCATAAAGTACTTTTCTCTTCTTTGGGGATATTTTAATCATGGTAACACTGCTAGCTATTCTTAAGTTTATCAAACTTGAGTGCCTTTAAGTACTTACTGTTCAAATTATTGAACATTAAGAATTGTAATGTAAAATGTTGTAATTGTCGGCACCCTCAACCTTGACCAACAATTATTACAATTTTGTGGCTCTTGTAGCCACTTTTGCTATCTTACAGCAATTCCTTCCCCATTTTTATTCAGCAATGCCTGGATTTATTTTATTAAAGCATGCATCTAAAAAGCAGCTTTCTTGTGTGTGCAGTAATTCCCAACGTTTGTTTGCTTTAACCCACACTACACATTAGTGATGTCACAGAGGAGTCAGACAGTGGATAAGAAATTGTTTTTATTTGACTTAAACATAATTACAAGGAAACCAAACAGTCTGCAACATTCTAGCTTCAGTGGGAACCTCTCTAAGTGAATCACACTCAACACAGTAGGTCATCTCAAACTGCTTTTTATTACATCTTAAATAACAGTACATTTTAATATAGTTTCTATCTTGCATCCAGCTTTCGGTTGTACACTGACTGACTTTAAAATTAAATACAAAAGGTGAAAAGGGAACAGTGGGGGGGTGCAGAGCTCTACAGTTATTTGACGGAGAAAGAGAAAAAGATAAGGGAATTTTAATAAATTTTTATTATTTTTATTTCATTTTATTTTTTGCCAACTCCAGGCCTAACGCACAATTACAGCACATTTTTTGTACAGAATGTCGCAGAGAAAAATAAAACAAGAATGGAAAAAATGTCACTACTGCTAAAGAAAGAGCATCTCTTGTTTACAAGGAGAAGGGAACAACAGAAAGTTCTGCCATTCAGATGCTGCAAGATTTTAGATATTTTTTAATAAAGGACAAAAAATGTTAAATGTTATAAAATGTTTCTTCTTGTGGAATTTGTGTTTGCTACAGTAGGAATGACAATTTTATTTGTTCCGCTTGAGATTGTTGTGTATATACGGGTGAATCAATGTATATGTGTACAATTTTTTTTTTTAATATTTGCGTGTCTTCTCGATTTTTGTTGAATCCCTCCCAAGTGTGGACCAAGTAACCGTTTGTGTTGCAGGGTTTTCGCTTCTCAGGTGCATAGCTTTGACATTTGAGTTGAATCAGGTATGCACAGAGTCGCCGAAAACAAGGAAAAATAAAACAAAGAAAAGACAAAAGAAGAAAAAAATATAAATACCATTGTATTGATATATTCAACAGGTTATTTTCTTGAAAGAAAAAACATCAAAAGGACTTAATTCCATATGCACCTTTTT
The DNA here is from genome assembly GCF_000523025.1 of Cynoglossus semilaevis. NCBI lineage: Eukaryota > Metazoa > Chordata > Actinopteri > Pleuronectiformes > Cynoglossidae > Cynoglossus > Cynoglossus semilaevis. Next base: position 6,965,780 of record NC_024316.1, on the reverse strand, counting down.
AAGCAATTCTACAGCATGCGATTCTAAGAGATATCCCACCCATGGCAGACAACCAAAATCTTTGTTTTTTTGTTTTTTTTTCAACGTTTTTAACTTAAAAAGTTTTCAATATCATTATTTTCAAACATTGATTTATACAACATGTCATTCACAGAGTAATAACTGCATTTCCAAGCACGGAATGGGCACCTCTGCTAGGAGAGAAAACGTCCCGGTCGCAACCGGGCCAAAACTGGAAAAACCAGGCCAATTACAAATTTAAAAGAAAAGAAAAAAAGGGGAAAAACAGGGGAGGTGGGTTGAATTACGATGTTCTGATGGGTTAATCTTCATTTATTTCTTCTACACTGCCGCCAGACAAAAAGTGTAAGGATGGTTAAAATGCTTTTTGATTTTTTTTTTTTTGTTTTTCGTTTTAAAAACGAGCATTCATTATCATAAACAGCATGTGCTTGGTTAGTTAACTTTTTTAAATTTTATTTAGACATTATCCTATATATGCAAAGTTTTAATTTTTGTGCAAACAAAGATTTGTGGACTACACTGGAGGAATAAAAATAAAGAAACAATTAAAGTAAGATGGGACTTAATATACAGAAGGGCCTTGAGGTGGCGGTGAGGACTCCCTGTTGTTGAATCTCTAATTCTCTCACTTTTGTTCTCACGTGGTTGGGATAAAGCTGGGTTAATAATAAAAAAGAGACGTGATCTGGACTTTGTTTTAGTTCTTGACTTAAAAAACAAAAACATTCTCTTGAATGTGTAAAGACTGTGATAAAACAAAGCTTTTGATCCTCGTTTTTGACATGTAAATGACAGTTCACTGCTTCTCTTTCACAAAAAAGTCAAACTGAAAAAAGAAACAAAAAGCTATTCAAGAGTTAGATCTTGTCGTGTAATAACCTTCACTCACGCCTGACCTGTGGACGAGGACATGTTTGCTTCATGGTGGTGATGGTGGTGGTGGTTGTGGTGGTGAGGTGTGTGTGCGCACTTGTGTTTTAATAATCACGTACTACAATATCAGACCAGGATCATGGGAGAAATCACTTTTCCCTCCCCTCCATTTAGAAACAATTATTTCCTCAATCTTTTATTTATTTATTTATTTTTTTTTCAGTTTATGTAGCGGAATGAATGACAGACATTTGTGCTCTTTTAAATGAGAGGGGGTGAGAAAAGGGACAGAGAGAGAATTTTTGCCCTTGATAGTTTTTAGGGGTGTTTGGAGTCAGTATCATGGTGATTTTTTTTTTCCTTTTTGTTTTTGAAAAGATTGGATATGCAATAAAATTGAACATGGTGATTTTGGAATGGTGTTCTGATCAACTTTGGAGTCCGGATGCCATCTAGGAGGAAAAAGAAATAGGTTAATTCACATATTCTGGAGGCAAAAACACCAATTTCCATAAATCTTGTGCCAAGTTTTTGTTCTCCTTTTTATGTTACAGGCAACAAGGGATTTTATATCTACATTGCACATGCACTTTCAATAACCGCCACCAGATGGCGGTCGTTACAAACTCATAATTAATTAGACTACATTGCCTGCAATAGGAGACAACAGCTAAACTTTCAATTTACCTTCAGACTCTAGTTCCAGATTTTGAGGAAACTGTCCCAGGACCCTGTTGCCACTGCCATGCCGTCATCAGTCACACCCAAGCAGCTCACCCGGTTATCATGACCAGCCAGGACACCTGGACACAAGAGTGAGGTATGACAAACTGTACAAACCCTGGTCTGTCTGAAGGACAAGACAAAGCGATGCTTTGTTATGAACTCAAACATAGTCGTTGCCACCATCTCAGAATCAAACCTCATCTACATCGATGATTTTTGGACAATTGTGCTGTGTGAGCCAGTGTGATTTTTCTGTTTTAATTAAATCAGGCACCAACACGTCATGTCAGAGTTGGAACTTCTGTCTGAATACTGAATTTGAAACAGCCAGCTCAGAGGTGGGTCTCCTCTGAACCCTGTCCCACTATGTCAATAGCTGTAAAGTATTCATGCCTCCACAGGGGCTCATCACTGCTGGAGGATGTGATGCCTGCTCATCTTCTAAATGTGCATTAGTGCCTTTTACACCTGTATTTCTACCCCTGAGATGAAAATAAAATAATCAAAGAAACCCCCAATTTGTTTTCCTAATAGACAGAAATTATCATTCCCTAATTATCATTTCCCTTCTAAGGCACTTCCTTCTGAGTAGCCATTCGCTCTTTTCAATCTTTCATTTATTTGTTCCACTGGTGGAACAGTGACCTCTGCCCTGCGACTCTTCTTGAACAACTCAAATGTTGTCAGATTAGGAGTGGCATAATCAATTTTGCACAGGCCTGAACAAAAAACAATACAATCTCTAATCAATAACAGCTTGACATTAATTGAAAAAATACTGATCCGTAAAGCGTCTAACTTCTCATATCTGTTATTTGCTACTGCTTCACTTTACACTATTTTATACAGAACTTGATTCTAAAGAGTTTGATCATAATTCACATTGCTTTAAAAACTGATCCCTACTTAGCACATTAGTTGCGCTGCCTCTTAACGCCTAACCCTGTTTTTGTCTAATTGTTAAATTCCTAAGGCAGCACTCTGTATTTGTGTTAGTGATCCTATAACTGCATGTCTGATATTTACACTCTTAATCCAACAGGTGCTGTTTCAATACTTGATGTAATGCATGATAATCCATCTCCTTTACCTGCACGGTCAGCCTTCAAAGTGTCCCAGACGTTGCAGTTGAAATCATCGTAGCCAGCCAGCAGCAGACGGCCACTCTTGGAGAACGCCACAGAGGTGATGCCACAGATGATGTTGTCATGTGAGTAAACCATCAGCTCTTGGTCAGCACGCAGGTCAAAGAGCCGGCAGGTAGCATCGTCTGAGCCTGTGGCAAAGGCGTTGCCGTTGGGGAAGAACTGAAACGAATGTGGGGATAGATGTTTTTAATTTGAAGATACTATTGTAAATGCATCTTTTACTCAAACTTGTAAGACAGTAGGAAAAATAGAACGTGTTTTTAATGTGACCCAAAATTATGTTGAAGTCTTAGATGTGTAGTTTTTAGTAGCCACATTTTATCTGTGCTTTTAAAGCCAAGTATGGAGCATCATGTTATTAAAATAGTTTTATAACAGACATTGTAGTAATAAGTGTTGGTTGTATACACTGCTATGATCAAATATGAAGTAGTAATACACAACAATAAAAATGGATGTACACAAAGAATAAAACAGGAGTAAAAGTTCAAAATGCAGTGGAACAGTCCACACACCAGACTTTAACAATGTGCATCTTTATCTGCAGCTCATTTGTGAACATGTGATTATACTTGTAGACTAACTTGTTCCTCTAAGGATCACACTTCTCTCAAGTTAAGTTTACTGTCTAGAAATGTGATGCCGAATAAACAACAGGGAAAGTGTGTGTGTGTGCGTGCATGCATTTGTGAGTGTGGCCTTACGCAGATGGCATTGATGTCTGACTCGTGGCCAGTGAAGGTCTGTCGGCACATGCCTTCTCTGATGTCCCAGAGCTTGGCTGAAGCATCACAAGCTCCGGACACAAACAGCCTGGTGTCAGGTGCCAGCGAGAGGCTCATGACATCACCGGTGTGACCGGCAAATGTAGTTGTCTGCTGACCGGTCTCAATGTCCCACAGAGCACTGTGTTAGAGCAGAGTGACCATCATCAGATACATCTGCAGTGTAAGACTTTCAGAGCAAATTTTAGATTGTTAATTAAAAAAAAAGAGGATGTACTTAATATATTGGCGTTTAGTTAAATGTTACCTTCTCCAAGGCCCTTTATTTTATGTTGTGGTTGTTTTTGTCGAGTGCAGTTTGAAAACTCACCAGGTGGTGTCTCCAGAGCTAGTAACAATCTGGTTGTCATCCAGGAAGCGACAGCAGGACAGGTAACCTGTAGGAACCAAACACATGGACTGAAAACTCTCATTTGTGACAGATTTTTTTTAATAAAAGTATCAGCAACAAATATTAATTCAACAGCAATTCTCAGAGAGAGCTAGTGGCCTGGGTGTGAGAATAATGAACTAAATCTGTCAGGAAGGATAAAAATATTACATGTCTAATAGGTCATTTCTTTCTTTCATGGTTCATCTTTTACAGAGTGCTATAGTGTGTGTTCCCCTCCCTACAGTGAGGGAACTAGAACTAAAATGCTGACACACTTCCTGTATCATGTGACAGTGATCAGATGAATGCTCTTTGTCTACAACATTTCATTAGTCAGAGCAGGAATATGGTTCAGCTAGATGCCATGTTATAGTTAAATATGAAAAAACAACCAATAAAATTGTAAACAGTTACTATTTAGAAGGGTTAATGACTACCTATTAATACTAATATTCAATGTATTCCAATAAACTGCCAACCCATCTTAAACAAACTATGACTAAGCTTACAGAATGTATTGAACTGTTATATATTTCAACTTGCATCCTTAATGCATTTCTGTGTATATGGCAATTACCAATGGAGAGCAGTTTGATGGTAAATATTAACCTTTTATGTTAAATTCCACATCTGGCAAATAAGGAATGTGATAAAGTTCAACAGCTGTTGCTATTTTAGCTGAATTTTATCTTGGACTTCTGATTGACTGAAAGTCATCCACACTTGCTCCTGATTGGTTCTCATTTGCACAGCTGCCATCAATGGTGGAAAATCCCTATTACTTCACTATGGCCGTTTTTGCAACTCTGGAACAAGTGCAGAATAGATCTTCTTCCTGTTTACATCAGGACGCACATGCCCAGTAATGTCAACAATCGTACTTCATGCTCTCTCTCACATGTATGAGAACGGATGAGCCCGTCTAGGCTATAAAACGTCACTTAATATACATTTTACCAAAAGTTAGAATTTAATTTTTTTTTTTTGATAAGAAAAGATTTCATTTTGCCAACCAAAAACAAAAATGACTGTCTACTCAGTTTTCTTTTTAGTACTCAGAGTTTTTATCTGTATCTCTATGTGTCACAATGACAAATAATAATTCACTTTCATCTGTTTTAAATAAAACTATGTATCAATTTTAATAACAAATGAACAATTAGGAACTATTCACAAGTTCCTCTGACATTTAAAAGAAAGTGAACGTATAACACAGAAAAGGTTAGATGAAATCTGATGTGTCCAGCTCACCTGTGTGCCCAGCCAGCTCACGGCTGACACGGACATTTCCCTCACGGGTCTTCAGGTTGTAGATGGAGCAGATGTTGTCCAGGCCTCCGCAGGCCACATAGTTCCCAGAAGGGGCGTAGGCGCACGTCATCACCCAAGAGGAGCGCAGTGGGATGGCATGGACCTGGAAGGAAGATTTGATATGAGATAGTATACACTGACAGATGGGAGAGAAAGAGGAGGGCAGGTGGCAAAGTCTGTCCACAATATTTACTTAACCTTTCAAGGGCACAATGCTAACTATAAATATCCTTACTCAATGACCTCAGGCACTCGCAAATTGACAGTAAAATTAACCCAGCATTGCAAAAAGAAAAGACTGCGGTTTAGGTCTGGCATCATGGCATTAGAAATGCAAAGTCACGTTTTTATATAATAAAAATAAGCAATTTAAACAAAAATGCATTAAAAAGCATAAAGAGTAAAACATACAAATTGTGAGATTCTGTTGTACCTTGTTTGTGGTGTAGCTGTCCCAAATAATGAGTTTACCATCCTGGGAGGCGCTGACCAAAAGCCTAACAAAAGGAAAGTAATGATGAGCTACGGAGTAAGTTTAAAACTACCTTGAAGCCCATTAGAGCTTCAGACAAAAACAGCGGAAACACATACATCGTTTAATACTAAAATATACAATTAGAGGATTTTCTTATTATTCAGTGATTATGTTTACATATGTTATTCCATTGTCCTCACAGTGTAAGGATGAACAGCAAAAATTTAGATCCTGTTATTAATTTCTCCAATACGAGAGCATTTTTCAAAATAAATACTTAAGGTAATTCACAACAGCAAGCAAACACTGCTTATTCAATGTAGGTTTCATTAGGAGCCACTCTTTACAGCGAGGACTTTCAGGTGCCTCTCTGTCTGTCTGTGCTATCTGGGCGAATCCAACAAAGAGTAACCACAGTGAAAGTCCCAATGCACAAAGGAAAAAGAGTGAGCACACCAGTGCCTGCTGGGACTTTGCAAATCTTAACTACCAGGCAGTCAGCAGCATATATACTGTGCATGAGCACAGTCACTGCAGTGGAAAAAACCAGAGAGGTTTGAACTTACTGTCCAAACTAGGGCCAACGTTATTAAGGTCCAATTAGACTGTAGGTTCTGGTAAGGGATGTGAGTAAAACAAGAAACCCTTGGACAAAGGTTGTTAAGAGTTTACACATGAACGACACACATTAGGATGATGGGGAGGAGTTAAAAAGAAAATGATTTGTTTGGAGCAGTTTTGTGACAACAGGTGGAAATTCTTATCTCTCAGGTTACAGTATCATTTAGATGCTTTTGGTTTAGATGTGGCGATCAACAGTGTGATGTTTCCCAGTCCTACAACTTATCAAAAATATAATTTGTTTATTAGTTGGCATAACCATAAACAGGGTAATTGTTGATAAGCAAAATATGATGAAAATTGTTGTTTAAAATAACTAACTATTGACAGGCATGTGCAGCTTTTCCCTGACAGAGGATCAGGAGGTGACATAGCAGTTTGCAATGACCTCTCTGTGGACTGACACACAGTGGTACCTCAGTCATTAGTTTGCTGGTTGCTGAGGTGAGGGGTGTGTATATCTCCAGGGGGAACTGCTTTACATAAAGTGGGGAGTGTTGCTTAAAACACCATGGCCCTCAGCATGAACAGACCTGACAAAGGTTGGCTCCATTTTGAGTATTTTCATTACCCACATACCCAACCCCCAATGCACACAAACAGAGCAGACACAGACCCACAACATAGAACATAAACTCAAGAAGTAAAAGACAGAGGACTATTGGTTTGTGGGTTTGGAACACAAGAGTGAGCAGTTAAACAAATTAATAGTCATGAAGCCAACCTTTTATAATTAATATTCTACAATAAGTACAAGCATGAAAGACAGTACCTTGAGTCAGTGCCCCAGTGCATGGCATAAATTTTAGCCAGATGACCCCTCAGTGTCCGTCTAGTGCGCATCTGAATTCGCCCAACGGGGTCAATGTTAGCTGTGATCTGAAGATGGTAAAGACAAGAAAAGAGAGGAAGCATAAAAAAATGTTTAGATTCAAGAATTTCGACGTATGTAGAGGGCTACACACAAAACAAGAAAAACTAAAGGGAACTTACCTGAGACAGGGTAGCATCCGCACACGCTTTCCTGGCATCCTGAAAAACAACTCAGTTAAATCTTTTTAACAGGTGAATCAAAATGCCTTAAATTTACAGAATCAATGTTGCTTGAAGTTTGTAGTTTTGGTGCAGATTATAGAAGCTATGAAACTCAACCCATCAAAAGTGCATTTGCTACAGGCAGGGTATGACCAGACCAATTTTGCTTTTAATATAACATCAGCTTTAATGTAGGTGGACCTAGGTGAACAAAAATAACTTTACTAAGAGAACAGACGTTCCATCAACTGTTCTCATCATACTTATCATTACTTATCATCATCGTTACTTCTCTTTATGTAGCAATGTTAGTATATTTCTAAGCTAGAATTTAAAAATAATTTACAAAACAGATTCCTTATGAATCAATTAATCTAGACTTTGCCGTGATCTAACCTCGTAGAGGCAAGTAGACAAATTGTCTACAGAATATATTTTTCTTTTGCTGGTTTAAACAACAGAAAATTTATTGGCCGTGAGTAACGTGACCATCTGCTCAAGGTTGTGCAGCATGGAGTTGGTTACAATACACTGTAATGGTGTAAATTAAATATCAGAGCAATCACCTTGACTGTTATGTTTTTTGTTTGTTTGAAATTAAATAATTGACTAGCCACATCGACTAGTATGCATAATGACCAGAACTTGCTTCAATTGTGTTATATATTTAAATGCAACAGTGAAAACGTTTTATCATTATGTCAAAATTTGCCCCAGACAACTGCTGCACATGTATTAACAGATCACTTTAAAGTGCTGCATTAACCATAAGTTAAAAATGGAAAAAGTCAAACACCATGGTCATCTTGGCTACATGTTTCACATAAACATACGGTGTGAACTTTTAAAATGAAAAACATTTTGTAACAGAGAGAGTGCAGGACTAACTCTGATCTGGTTTTTGAGCTGCTCAGCCTCCTGGCGTAGCTGATCCAGTTCACTCATTTTCCTCTGCTATTGGTGTGCTTCGCTCCGCCGCCTAGACTCTTGCTGATCTGCAGACAAATAAAGAAATGTTCGACATTAACACCACACTGGTCAAGCTCTAATTAAAAAAAAGAAGCAGTTTTTCAGTAAATGTTGCTTATTATTTCTAGCTCTTAAATACATCAAATCATTGTTGATTAAAATGACAAATTATGGTTATTTAACACACTGTTGCTGCTGGGGAAGAACCTCATACTACAGGCCCAGAAAAAAAGGAGAGCTGCAACAGTCCAACACTTTCTAGACAGCCTGAGAATCATCCTTGCCAGCTTGAAACTGTTACCTAGCAACAAGCACTAAGCAGCCACTTTAGGCTTAAGACATTAATCTTAAGGAAGATGCTGTATTTGTTTTTTTTCCTCACACAAACAGCTGCAATTCTTTGGTTTATTATCTCGCCAAAATAAAGAGCTAATAAACATTGTTCACCAGAATTAGTGAAAATGATCAAACATGATACCCCTCGTGTACTGTCAAACTGCAGCAAGAGTTTATAGTCCAGATGTAGAAAAAAACATGTAGGAGCAGATATCAGCTTGTGGTTTCAGCCACTAATTCAACCCTAGAAGTTCAACTGTGCAGAACCTTCAGAGCCCTATCAAGACCACTGCCTCCAGACACTCTAAACTCTCCTCCAATGTCACTCCTGTAATCCAGGGACACAGTTGATTCAGCTCCTCTAGCAAAATCCGGTTAAGACAAAACCTGCTGATGATCCTAATAGAAGCGGCTATCCAGCTGACCTCAATCCTTGGTTTGACATTTCAAACTATCCTACACTTTCACCATCCATTGTAAAAAAGATGAATACATTAAGTTAACAACTACTTAGTTTAGGCCTCAAAAACATCCTTTGATTACCATGCTAATCACAATTCCAGTTTGCAGTCACCATTAAAAAGATTATGAAACTTGTTACAAGAAAAGACACCTTAAAAAAAAAGTATACAAGTTAAATTTCAAGAGCGTTCCCTAAAATGATAACTGTTTGTAGTGTCTGCTTAGTATATTGAAGAATCATTCGCTTTTATAACAATTTTCTCTTTTACAATGGAAACCACTTATTCAAACATTCAGAATTTAGGGACTAACAACAACACACCGCAACTAGCTCTATTTAGTTTTACAATTCCAATATTAGTACTACAAGAAAATCTTACCACTCTGTTTGCCTGGATTTGAGTGTAAGTCCTTCGTCCTGGGGAGTGTCAACACCTGAATGGACATCCTGTCCTTCAAGAGTCTGACATGCCTGTACCTACCTGTCACCTGATTGGCTACTGCTGACAAATGAGTCTACGCAAGGCTCCTTAACGCCATAATCTTGGTGATAAAAAAAATCTCTTCTTGTAATATTAATCACCAACTCTCACTTAGTTTTCGGATAGGAAGGTAATTTAACTCAATCTTAATACGAGCATAAGTTATGTTGATATGTATAGCAAACGACAATTCTAACACAATCTTGTTTTAATATGACTGTAGACAATCTCATTTATTGAGGTCATTTAGTAGGCAGCTTGACAAGCTTACTTTCTCTAAGATGTTTTATAGCTTACCTAAGAAGCTTTTTAACATCTTTAATTTTTTCTCCTGTTTATACATGCTGAACAAGTTCGCTTCAACAACTGCAACCACTACCACAACAAAATGAAGAAAAAATATGTCTTCAAGAATGTAAAGAGGGCCAGGTAGTATAAATCAAAAATTCGAAGTATTAAGCAATGGATGAACTCCCCTTGGTTCCTGGTCTAAATTATACTGTTAAAAATTCAACTAATGCAATGACCTATTGGATTTGTGTTGAATTGCAGAGCACTGACAAACTATTTGTCTGGTCAGATACTGCTTGTGACTTTGTGGTAAACCTTTTTAATAAAGAAAAGGCTGTTTTGCAACAAAATGCAGAGAACACATGGACTAACTGCTAGCATTATACCTAGGTGTTTAATGCATGTCGATAAAACAGCTAGTGCAATAGTTTGTTGGCCCAGTTTCCTACCCGCAGTTAGCACCAAAAAAAAAAATAGTTCACTTACCTTAAGTATTTGAATACATCTGTTAGTTGACTAGTAATTTCGAGTTTTTGTAAAGTTGTTGTCATACTTGGATGGCAAATAAACCATTTAATCCAAGTATTCGAGAAAGGGGTTTGACTGACTAAGTGGCAGGACCCTCGCAAAATGGTTTCAAATATTAGTGTGTTAGCTTTAGTCAATGTAAACATAGGATAGGCATCCTAATTTATGAAGTTACATAAAGTAATATTTGGTAACAAAAACTGTTCTCAGCCTATAATCCTTTTACACACTCTCCATATCTCTCCTGTAGCAATGCTCATTTCTCTTGCTTTAGGGACTTGTGCTGACATTTTGGAACATTCCACTCTTACATGTTTAAAACCTTTCTAAAATTGTGGGTTCTTACTGATCTGTGGGAAATTAATTTACAAGTGTTTGTCTTTAGCCTCATAGCACAAAAATGTCTGACTATAACCCACCCACAAAAAAAATTAGACCTTGAACTAATCACCACGGACATAGATAAAAAGGGAACTGCATTTTACTGGCTATTAGTAATAGAGGTGTGATTCAAAGGACTATTTTTCTCTTGTGTTGGTGGTGGGTGTGAAACCACTGGCAGCCCAACAGATCCAGCCTTAACTTCACTGCCTTCTCTTTCTGCAAGCTATTTTTAGAGAGGTGGTGGGGGAGGAGAAGGAGGAGGAAGAGAAAAGAAGAGGGGAGGGGGAAGCAGACTTCACATTTTTCCAGCCACTCCTATCAGCACCGACATCTCGAGCACAGCGCAGTCAGGAGAGAGGAAGTGTAGTTTGATTTAAAACACAAATGCACCGTGTTGGTGTTTCTCTTTTGCTGTGCTTTATAATATGATTTTCAGTAGTTTTCTGTAGGTGTTGCTTTATACAGTGAATTAGTTAACAAAATTATATTCAGGAAGTAAATGCTTTAATAACTAAAATACCACTTCTGAGATTTGTTCATTTAAATTTAAACTTAAAAAAGGCTGGCAAAATGCTACAAAGATGGGGATGAAGGTATACATTCAAATCAAAGAAGCAGAGAGACTCCACCCTTGTGTCCGAAGAAGTTGGGCAGGTATTCAGATTTTCTATGAACAAGAGGATAGGGGCAAAGGAGTCAGGCTGAAGGACTGAGACAGATTATACTAATGACAGTGAACAAGCAGAGGACATTTGTAAGAGGAGTTGCAACATAAGCCCACAGTGAAGGAAGACCAGCCACTGTAAACTACCAGCATCAAATCACACACGAGGCCTACAGTTGTTTCTGAAATACTTAGCAACATGACTTGAAATTTTACATGGAAAGGGCATTTTTCCCTCCGGTGCTGTGGTGCTTAAACAAGTCCTTAATTTTTATACTACCACAAATATACAGCTAATATATATCTAAACCCACTTCTGTTTTCACAGTTCAGTGAAGATATGAACAATTCCCTATATCTTTGTAAGTTATATAGTTAAGGGATGCACCAAATTTTCAGCCACCGAAGATTTTCGGCCATAATTGGCCCTAAAATGCATTTTTGGTTTTCGGCTGAAAGACTTTTATCACCAAAACAACATAGCCAAAACAGGAAGTTATAATGAAGCAAGCAAAAACCGCGGCCGGCACGGGCTTGTCAGATATCTGCAATACATATCCAGCTTAGTGTTTGTTAAAACAGCATGCCATAAATACCAACATGTCTTCGGTGTGGATGTATTTCAATATATCTGAGAAAGACCCCCAGATAGAGATTTGCAAAACGTGTAATGCTGAAATTTCAAGAGGGGGTGAAAAGTACATTCAGAGTCTATCAGCACACATTTCACTGAGATCTATTTGGATCCCCTGCATTCGTCAGAACTGAACTTCATCCACGTTAAAGATCATTACGCACGAGAAATGAACGGGGCCGCGATGGACACGAAGTAGCGCACACAGCAGGAGGAGAGCAGTGTGCCAGATGAGGGGCAAGCACCCTTGTTTTCTGATGTGTTCTGTGAGAACCTGCAAGAGTGTTCCTCAAAAAATAATAATAGGTGGGTTATTCTGTTCTAGCTTCCTATGTGACTGTTCAGTTGATATTATTTCTCTGTTAGACATTTAACAATTAATTACTTTGACAATTATCAATTTATTATTTATTCATTAATTTATGAAATAGCAGTGCCTTAATTTTATTGAGGTTTGGTACACAGTCATAGCCAAAAATGCAGTGGTACCAATAATTGGCATAATAATTTCTTTCGATATTTCGATTTTTGGCCTAGGTTACCTCATTTCAGTTTCGGCCAAGAATTTTAATTTCGGTGAATCACTAGTTAAGTTATATAGTTACAAGAACTTGATTTACCTTTATCTACAAATGTGAAACAAATGTATCATTTCTAATTTTAAACTAAAGAAATTCAGATTTGATTTCAGATTCACAGTCACACACTTTTGTTCCGCCTAGATATAACAGAAGATTGTGTTTGAATTGTAGGAGAGAGAAGGTGGGGTTAATAATTTACACCCTCCTGCCTGGACAGCATATGTCACACCCTCCACCAGGTTCATATCCTTATAACTCTATTCACCAGCTATCCTTTACAATTGACTGTTATTCTGTCTGTGGCTTTCTTCTCACTAGAAAAAGAACAGTACGGACCTACAGCAGGATATAGATGGGGCTGGTCGCTTTTGCTAGTCTACAAAGGGATGGCTGTGCTAGAGACTTGACTATTGATCATTTGTGCCAGCATACTGCCTCCGTCCCAATGCAAGTGCACAGCCTCTCTAGGCAGGCGTTTCCTTTTAAAGGGTGTTCCCCTGGCTATGCTCTTCTTCTCTCTTCCCGTTGTCAAAACATTGAGCGGATGTGGCGACAGCACTCATTTTACAAATACACATTTGCTCTGTGGTTTCTGCAGTATCCACTGCACTTACCAAAGTCCAGAGTTTGAACTACTCAATCAGTTTCAATAGGTTACAGACAACCTCCTGGATGGAGAGATCCCCTTTTGCAGCCAAATGTGTCTATATAAAATGAAAGAGCTTTATAACTAATCAAGAACAATATTGTAAAAGTGCAATACGATCTAACAAAAACAGAAACAATGCAAAAAAATCAAATCTGCTGTAAAATTGCTCAAACAATTTTAACATAAACAGTCACACCTGGTGAATCTAGGTCAATGCCCAAACTGTATGATGGAATACAACTAAAAACACACAAATGTAGCTGACATTGGGGCTACTTGCAAGTCTCTACACAACTGGAAGGGCTTTTAGAAAAGCACTTATCTTTTGCTCTCCATTTAGTTGAGTGAAATTGTTTGCAATATTTACGAGGCTCCTACCATTTGTTCACCTTAGTAAGTTAGCCTAATTAAATTTTGCAGAGCATCTCTTGCCCAGTCTATGATTAAAATCATAGTAAAAGTTAATAACTGACCAAGTTACCTTAGCAACATCATTGTCAAGGCTTTTGATGAGCTGTGTTCATTTATTGATAGTTTTTCCATTACCATTACATTCTTGTGGCAGAAATAATTTGCTTTGTTAGTGAACTCCTTAGAGATTATTAAGTATTGGTGGGCCCAATTAGGTGCAATTTATCACAACCTTGTTTTTGATCAACTCTATGCTCATATGCTCTAATTAAAATGCAAAACAATCGAAAAGGGGAAAATACCCAAAGATAAAATATTAAGCCAAGAATGATTTATATAGTTGACAGATGTTTACTTCAAAATATTGGTTTTATTTTTCAGCTGACTTTTGCAAGTGTAAACCTAAATGCATCTCATACCCTGCTTTTTGGTCTGGTTGGTGGATGAAAGGCACCTAAGTGCTGAAGGGAAGTGAAGCATAGTAAATGGCAGCTGCAACACAACCAGGTCACAAAGAAGGAAGCTGATGATGCAGGAAAAGGGGACAGAAGGCTATTGCTCCTGGATATGTTTTAAAAGCTCCATTCAATCTCACTCACTTTTTTATCCTCTTCAACAAAGCATCCTCTATGTGGTATTACTCTTGCAGATGGTCATCAGTATTAAAGAATCACATTCTGTGTCACTATAAGTCAAAAACAAATTGGACAGTGTAAATAACCAAGAATACCTTTTTTTAGTTTTTCATTATTTTAATCTTGCAAACTGAGAGAATCAATGAGTGACCTAACTGGGGAGTGGTGGGAACGTGATTATATATATATATATATATATATATGTGTATATATATATATATATATATATATACACATATATATATATATATATATATATACACACACATATATATATATATATATATATATATACACATATATATATATATATATATATATACACATATATATATATATATATATATATATGTGTGTGTATATATATATATATATATATATATACACATATATATATATATATATATATATATATACACACACATATATATATATATATATATATATACACATATATATATATATATATATATATACATACATATATATACACATATATATATACATATATATACACATATATATATACATATATATACACATATATATACACACACAATATATACTTGGTGAACAGTAGCTCCATTACCTGCCACAAAGTCTCTTATCTTTTGTTCTGTGACATTCTGAACTGTTACTCTTGTACCTATTACCTAGGGCTGGGCATCATGGACTAAAAGTCATATCTCAATATTTTTTAGCTGAATAGCAATACTTGATATAGTTCAATATAATTTTTTTGTGATGTAACTGGGGTTTCCCCTCAGGAATTATAGCATATTAGATTAATTCAGAAGCAAGTTTAAGCCACAAGCCAAATGGCACAAAGGCACTGTTATTAACAGCGATCACTCTACAGAATATCAAAATGTATATACAAAAAAATTGTCTAATATATGAAATACAAATGCTTTCCTGCATTAGAAAAAAAAAACAGATGCTCCAAACGATCTGTTTCAGTACCTAATCAAAAGATTCTCAAATATCTGATGGTACCTGACAGCCCTCATTACACACGTTATACAATGGTTTACAAGTTATTTCAACACTATATATTTAGAAATGCATTAAACAGACTGCAACGTCAGTGTGTATAGTATAAATGTAATCAAATAAGTATATTGGCAGTATTAAGAAACACAACAATGGGCATGAGCCAACTGTGTGCCTCAGTAAGTGTGTGTGTAGCACAGCACCGTCACACGTGAGCCCGAGTTCATAGCTGTTTGTTGCCGAGTGTTGATGAAAGTGGAGGGGTGGTGGGATGGGGGCTTATAAGTGAAAGTGATGGAGGCAGAAGGCTGTGTATGTAGGGACAAAAAAAGAGGGAGAGGAAATATAGATGCAAACCTGTGGCCAATGTACAGTATTGTCATTTTAACACAGAATAAACTATGCTAATACAATCAATATTGTCCTGTTATCTCATTTAGAAATATATCAATTAATATATATAAAAAACCTGAGATATTCCACAGCACTACTATTATGCAATATGATAAGAGGGAACAGAAGGTATTAATGATATTTGATATGTTCATGTAAAAAATAATCAATTATTTGGACACATCTCTTGCACTACACAATTGTACAACTGGCTGCATCAGAGGCCAGCTTTTATTATGCGTACAGCTTTGGTTAATAAAGCTGATTATGAGGTAATTTCACCTAAAAAGTAACGTGTAGCCAAAAACTAAAAAGTTAGTAAGCTTCTTATGTCATGGTATAGTTTTGCACAAAATATTTATTTACCTGCTCTAGCGCCTGTTACTACTGTCAATACATGCCAAAGCCTATAATATTGGCTGCAACTGTGTTTGTATACACACGGAGCATAGATTGCAGTTCTCGCTCTAATAATCAAAAACACTTTTTTCCATCTTGTGTTTGTGTCACATGAGGATTTTGTTGTGCATGAGGGCTGCCGCTGCTATCTCTTCAGTTAAGAAAATCTTTTGGGTGACAATGAATCATTGTTCAAATTTACTGTTCTGGCCACCGATCAATTGAGTCAAGTTTTTACCACAAAGGTCACAAGGGCTTAGTGGATAAAAAAAATGTTGTATTATGGATTAACACACTACAAGCCTGTGTAGCCTTAGACAACAACATGTAGTATGTTTTCCTAAAGTGTTAGTCATGTTGACATTAAGTTTGCCTTTTTGTAGCCCTGTGATCTGATTTTAAAATCTCAAAAAAGTACACACATGGCTATGAGAACACAACTGATACATTACATTTAATTGCCCTGGGGGGGTAAAGTGCAGACATGTATTCTGTGACATGACTGCTTCTGAAAAATGCAAAACTCCTGGAAATAGGTCTAATAAATCATCAAAATGAGAAGGTCTGACTTGTGTCAGCTGCAGAGAAACATGGCAAGACAGAAAAATATCATCTCTGGTGTCAGGTTCTCTTCAATAGGAACACAAATTCCCATGGTGCAGTATTAATAAAGTCTTATCTCGTAAAAACATCCCATCTCTTAAGGTAAAATTTACCAAATGTGAAAGAAAATGGCCACATAAGTGGACAAGGCATGTGATTAACAGTTGAACCTCCTAATGCACGTCCTTGTGTTAGCAACATGTTGGATGGATAGCAACCCTGACATGAGACTCAAGAAGGTCTGAACTGAAAACAAGCCTTAGGCTCCATAGCCTATTTTCTCTCTGCTCAAAGTGGAGCAAAGTCTTGGGGCAACAAAGAAGTATAAATAAGCTGACACAGTTCTGATCAAGATGTTCCATCCAGTTTTGTGCACAAGTCATCTAATCTAAAAGATGCACCATGACATTTTTCTAACTTCTACATATTCTAAGAGGACACAAAGGAGTGACACAAAAACCCACCCACATCATTGGACAACAAGCAATGGGTACTGTATAGTCAATGTAGTAGTAGTAGTCTTCGTACTTCCACAACAACAGTTAGACTATCCCAATCAACTGCATTTTAAGTAATAAAGAATAATGTATTAATCAACCTCACAATTATATGATTTTGGTCATTTAATTGTCTCCGGTTACCTTGTTGCTGCATTTGGATTTAAAAAGATATGTAATATTTAAACATAGAGCTTACAAATCAAAACAAACTATAACTTGATAGTTAAAGCCAAATACTGAAACTAAATGTATATTTTTTTAACTGCCCATTTACCTTGGCAAATTTTTCAGCTAGGTTTATGCTGTAGAACTGATAGAAGACATACAAAGTAGAGCAGGGTAGTAGGAAACAGCAAACACAAAAAATGTATACATTCACACACACCCCCCCCCCCCCCCCCCCCCCCCCCCCAAGGCTATTCCTTAAATCTTTTCCTGTTACATCAACCAATCATCTAACATTCTCTTTAATGACTCTTCTCTGGAATTTATTTCACGTCACAGCTCAATCCTAACATTCTTTCCCCACAATAAGGATATTGTCTTCATAGCTGAAGTCCAAACTACTTCAGCTTTGCCTCTATAATGTACCTCAAAACTGCTTGACATTGGATTCTTTATTTATATTATTATTCTTATTCCTAAACCTGTCTATCCTTGTCATCCCCTTAAAATCTCAACATCTTCAACTAAAATTACTATCGTCACTATAGATCACTATGAGAATTGTTAAGAACAGGTATCTCTTAATTACAACAATTAAGCTATTACAGGATTTATTTTCTAACTTTTCTATTTAACTTTGAACCGTCCCACAGAGAAAACAGTTAGACAAAACCTACAGGCATTACAGAAAATAAAATTAAAACTACGAGCAAATCCAATCAGATTCTGCAGTCTGATTCAAAATATCAGGGAAAAGGAAAGAAAAGAAAGTCAAAGGATGTCTTTATTTAAGACAGACAAAATACACTCTTGATTGCATTTATAGTATTGTTTCTCCTCTGTGTTTCCTCTCTAAACTTTCACTGAAATGACTGTGGCCTTTCTTGTCCCCAGAAGTCATTAAAAGCATAATCTCACTTATAGACTCAGTCTTTTTATATGGCCTTCTAGATTCAGGCATTGTCATGTTTTCCATGACAGTCAAATTTTTCAGACCTGAATGTAAATAGGTCTGTAGACAGACTTTATTCAAAGCAGAGAGAAAAACAGTGACATACGCAAAACACTGCTGAGGCCTTGGGCAGTGTTACAGTCCCCGAGTGGTGACAGCTTTGTGTGCAGGTCATTAAGCAGCTCTGGTACCATTTACTTTGACTATTCAAAACACTGGCCAAAACATTTTCTGAGTGATGACAACCACTGGTTACAAAGCAGCACCTAATGTCAAGCTACACACAGATCAAAACATTAGTTCATATATATATGTTCATATATATATATATAAACATATATATATGAACATATATATATATATAAACAACAAAATTAAAATTCTTGGTCGAAACCAAAACTAAACATCAATAACATCAATGCACAGCAATTGCATAAACTAATATGCACTTTTGAGCCAGGATTTTGGGTGGCATCTCTTTAACTTATATATGTATGTGTGTGCGTTATGAATCTCAATTAATTATCAATGGTGTAACTGGTGTCTCAATAATTTGAGAGCCAAATGTAATACTTTTAGAAATTTTAATTCGTACCAGTATCTTAATGAAAACTTTAATAAATTTTCCTAGTCAATAAAAGACATTCCAAACAATGTTATTAAAATGTGTCATTTTTGAGGCTTCTAAAAACTAAACAATACTGTAATTTTTAATTATTTTTTAAAAAGCATGCTTTTTTGTAGCCATGGGGGTTTCCTCTAAATAAAAAAAATGAACATGTCATTGTGCAAAAATACTAGTGTCTAAGTACATAAATGTTCATATACAATCTATTGAGTTAGGCTCAATACCAAATTATTGTTACCAAAAAAAAAAATCAACTGTAGAGACACTGTAGAGAAGAATTACACAATCTTGAATGCTGTATATGTCCAATGATGCAACACACCTCTTTGAAATAGTTCCAGTCTATTTCTAAAGGGAAGGTTTGACAGCAGAGACGAAAGAATCGCCAGATTGCTTAACCACAATATACAGAACCTTTAAAGTAATGGAAGACATAATCCAGAAGGCACCACTAATGGTCCATTAAAATTAAAATGCATTGTTAATGAGAGAACTGTGTTCAGTGGAGCAAAGGTTCATGTGGAGATGCTGTTCTGGTTGTTCTTCAAGAACTTTCCTTAAGGGCACAACTTACAGAAGAAAATAGTTTAGGGGTAATTTACAGTTGTAGGGTGTTACTTTGAGAATGTTCCCTTTATTAAAACTATTGGGAAGAGTAACTATGGCACCTGGCCATTTTATTTTGCAGAGTTCTTTAATTCATATTATCCATTTGTTCTGAAACCTAGAGGTAAGGTTAGTTTTTGTTGTTGGGCTCGTTCTGTGCCCGGAGTTGGTGCTTTATAGTGCCAAAAGCTACATAATCATAAATGAGTGGGAATATTTGGGAAACAATGAGGAATAGTCTTCTGTTGCTTTCCTCAGGAAGTATCACACTAGATGATCCATACATCCATGAAATCCATAAAACAAATAAACAAAACCACAACCAGTGATTATTCAACTGATCTCCCACACTATTAGTAGAAACCGTGATAGCTGACTGATGCAAGAGAGAAAAAAGGGTATAAAAAAACAGAAGCAGGGTCTCAAATGTAGACATGCCTAAATGCAGACATTTCTGTACAGTACTATCAGATTATAACCACAGATCAGCAATTACTGACCAAAGCCATATAATCCCCAAGACTAAAATCCACTGATGGAGATTATAATCCTCTTCATATTTTGTACTTGCAAATACAAAAACAAACAAGTAAACAGAGAACCCCTAATTACAAACAAATGGATTTAAGAAAAACACTAAAAAGGGACAGTTTCAGGTCTGAACACAACCTCTTGAAAAACTGTTGAGTATAAACCCAGGGATAAATGTTCTTTAGATACAGTTGTCACAGATGATATATTAGTAGCTAATAATGTAAAATTTGCTTCTTAAAATTAAGCACCTTAAACTGATTTCTCTATAATTTGGCAAAAAATGTGCATAAATAAGAATGTTTTTTCTTATATATGCACATAATTTCTAAAACTGGTCAGTTGCCAAATACTTCTATGTAGGGAATACATTATCATGTAACTTCAGACATCATATCACTTGTAAAAAAGTATAACCCCTGTATAAAAAGTTTGGGGGATACTGATTTAAAATGTGTGGTGTCGAATTAAAATTAAATAATCAAACTTTTATTCTTGAGACAAACATTTAGGCTCATTTTTATTTTTTGGTCACAAAATGCTCAATCGTCTTGTATTTTAGTTATCTGTAAAGATACCAGCCCTCTCCTCCACCACCATGTTGCCCTACGAATATACTTCAGATTCCTCAAACACGAAAATGCCTTCCTCAATAAAACAATATTGTACCCTGCACAGTTTTTACGACTGTGTGGTGAGAAAAAAAAATATCAAAGAAATCTTTCCTGCCAAGATTGGACGCATCCGATGCTCGGCATCTGTCTGTGTGTGTCTGCGAGAGAGAGCTGATGAAAAAGGCTTTGAACGCCATCTTGTTCATTGCAGCTGCCTGGGCCCTGAATACAGGAACCCATTCATTCGCAGAGGGAGAGAAGGAGGGAAGAAGGGAGGAAAGGAGGGGGCACACTGGCTAAAATGAATTAATCTTTATGGGACCGTGTATTCAAGCAGCTATTTTCGAACCACAATAATAAACGGTGATTTAACAAGAAGCTACGTGTATTCTTTAAGAAATGTATGCATTTTTTTTTAATATTCGCCACCGATCGGAACTAACTTAAGGGCTCGGCCGCAGCTGCATTCATCTTGCTGCCTCAGTGCAGGCGCAGGAGATCGGCTCCGCTTTCTGCGACAGCAACTTAAGCACATCCTAAAATCGGATTTCATAGAATAAATATCTAAAACACAATGTAGTTGAATAAACGATTCAAATAACAACGAGCTGGATTAGCCCTTGAGGCTTAAGCGCAGACCCAGCGTAGTCGTTTCAGCGGAATAGATCTGCGAGGCCCAGCAAGGCTTCGGTGTCTGTAGCTGCTAACAACTTAACCTCCAATAGAGCCGTGATCGAAATAAACAGATTGTCAAAAAATCCAATTAGAATCTCCCTTTAAACCCATTAAAATAGAATGTTTAACTTAACGCCAAACTGTGTGTACAGTTGTTTTACTTGAATGGCTGAGATTATCATCTGGGGTAACAATTGTTAATTGTTGGTTTTATTCACTGGTGGGAATAATTTGATGTAAGAGTTGCTTATTTCCCTCCGTGACTCTTCGGGCTAAACTTAACGTTAACGCTGTGTCATACAAGAGCAGCGATAGTTTCGTTTTAGTTTTCACACCACAATGCCCGTAAAGCCAATTTTAAAATGGTTCGTCAAACTAGTGCCTACTTGTGGGGCATTCTGCATTACGTTTATAAGTCTACCAATCTATTCCACTGCGTTTTAATGCATACACTTATAATATAAAAAGTACTCAATAACAGCAATTATGATCAGGTGATATGGCTAGAACCGTAGGATGAGGCCACTACTGGCCAACTCCTGCATGTACTGGCTACAGAAACGAGCGGTGGGGGTGGTGTTAGCGATTCTGCTGCTGAAGTGGCCATTTTTAGATTCCCCTCCTTTGGCTGCTGCTTACTTGACAATTGCATGATGCCAAAGATTTAAAAAGACAATCCTAATCTATTTTTACGTTTATTTGACGTATGCAAACTCCAAGAGCCTTAACTGTGTATAATCATGACAACGAGCTGGCCTGGATTAAGTTGTTAATAAACACCAGCACTCAGACTTGATTTCCCCCTCTGTGGAACCTAGGGATGCGGAAAATGTAGGCCAACATTGAAATTAACAATGTGAGGAACTTGATGTAATGCATGTAAGCAGATGCACACATTATTGGGGAACATTCGTTATCAAACCAGAACCGATAGTTTAAGTAGGCAGCTTATTTATCCATAGAGACAGATACACCCGGACGTAGAAGAGAAGGGGTGCCTGGCTAACCTCTCGAGCTGTCACTATGTAACACACTGAACAACGTAAGCACCGATAATTGACTGTAATGTTGAGAGTAAAACCTATTAGTGGTAAACTATGTTCACCGGTGTAGTGTTTGACAGATATATTCGTCTTAAAATTATATTAGGTTCCTCCATTAGTGGCCCACACCCACTCTTTTCGCACTAGCCTAGCAGTGGGCTAACAGCAGCTAACCCAATTTAACCCTTTTCGCCCTGACACTTAATGCATTTTTCCAAAGCTCAGTGTTATTGCAAATAAATCATCCTTACCCGCTTTCAGTCGAGGGAGTCCGTCGTTTTTAATTCACATTGACTGGAAAGAGCAAAAAAATCTCGTCTCTCCTCTCACTCCACCCAGGCGCTCTGATTTAGCTAGTGTAGCTACCGAGGAGCGGCACTCCCCGAACCCAGTTTTCAGCCGCCGAGGATGGAGACACACCGGCACAGAGGCGCAGAGACGAGGGCGGTGTTTTCTTGACACAAATATGCACGACACAGTCCTGTTTGTGGGTTCTTCTTCTTTAAAGACAAATTCCAACTTTAAGCAAGAAAGAAAACCCTTCTTGGCGTTCCTACAGTAGTCGTCCCTCTTTTTTTCTTCCTTCACGCCAGGCTTTCAGTGGCTTCTTCCTCCAGCCATCAAACAGCAGAAATGGGCGCGGTAACCCTGCACTCAGCACTGGGAAACCCCACGTTAAGGTAGCGTCACAACGTACGGCAAAGGGTCGGCGACCACTTCATAAGACCAGGAAATACTGCCATCTTTGGTAGCAGCAGGACACCAAAAATTCAACATTTAACTTAAGTGGTTCAAAATAATCCCAAACCAAAAGATACATTGTTGAAACAGAAAAACTTCAGTCATAACAAAAGACCCGTAAACTGAAGAGTCACTGGTACAGTAGTTGTTGGTGCTTTTGAAAATGAGTACCAGTTATACAGGTTATCTGGTAAGAAATATTGAGCCTCTTTAAAATATGTATATTATTTTTCAAATGTTACTCATTATTCAATTGTACAAACAAATTACTAATCTAAATAAAATGATAAACTAATCTGTGCTTCATTTACTTTGTATGTTTACATTAGGTCACAGTTGTACAAATATTATACAACACTTGTTGTGGTCTATTATGGCACAATTTCACATAAGTTGGCAAAAGCAAAACACACCATTAAACACTAACGTTTCATTAATCAACATGTGAATACAAATTTAGTTACTCTTTTTTGGAGGGTAATAGAAAATTAATCTGTGCACAAAGGTGAAAAAGGTAGAAAACATTGTTTTCACTGTTTATTTCTTGGTTCACATGCAACTGTAATGCATTTTTAAAGCTTTTTAAATTATATTGCTCTTGTAAGGGAGGATTTGCATCATCTAGAAATGATTTTCCTTATTTTTATATTTATTTGGACCAGGGTATTAATGGCTTCAGGCAAAATAGTGTGTTAAAAAGACCACGCATTTAATCACACTTTTCTCTTAGTCTCTCTGCTCCCTAATTGTTATCGCGCCAGTAACACTGATGTACACACGCTGCCTGGTAGGTGAACAGAATGCATTGAGTGTTACGTTGAATAAAATTGGGAAATATTCAGGCAAATATATTTATTTGACGTTAGCTTATTAAATAATTGTATTCTTATTCATATTCTGTTAATTTGTGATTGCTGATGCCTCTTTTTTTTGTCATAATTTATTTATATTTTGAAGCGTTTGGTCATTATTCTCAAATAGAGAAAGTGAAGAAATATTCTTTTTTCCTTGGTTGGGGAATACGACGGGGGTGGAGTTTTGGTGTCATATCCTATGTGGTCAAGGGAGCCATTCCTGTACATGCTGTATGCTAGGTTGAGGGGCATTAATCAATAACTAATTAGTTTACTGCAAAGTGTTGCGAATACCTAACATTTTGGACCTCACAGTATAAGTGTAAAAACATCTTTCACACAAACACATTTAGGGAACTCAGTTTGTTACAACAGCCAGCACAAGGAAATAACTGCCAAACTCCTATTTGCAATCCAAACTAGACAAATGTCACAGTGGGGCATGCACTTCCTTGTAAGCATGCACAACTTAATCCATTATGTATCCTAATAGAGAATAATAAATACAAAATGCATGTCATATTTTGACACTTTAATCTAATTGTACTATTAACTAAAGGGGTTGAATGATTTCCTGCCCACTCCTTCACCACAGTGTAATTCTAATACTAATATTAACAACAGTTTTGTCACTGGAAGATCTTTCTCAATCAATCCTCCCCACCTATCTCAACTTGGAACCATTTCCAGCTTGCTGTAAAACATAGGTAACTTGGGGCTAACCAAGTTACAAACTTCATTGTTGGTCAGAGAGAACCAAGAGAGCCTAAACCCACTGGTAGCAAATTCTACAGCCGGCCCTACATACACAATGTCAGTTTTTATAGCAATAATTAATAATTTATAACGATCCATTAGTAATCCATCCTTTGACAGTCATCAATCTGCCAACAGATGAGATCAATATAACCAAGAATGGAAGGTTCTACAGACACTCTCAAGAGATTTATTTTCATTCAATTTATAGTCTGAAGAAAAAATGATCCATATCCATATCGCTGTGTCAGAGTTTTGGAAAATTAGCCTAAAATCCAAGTGACAGAGTTCTGCTGGACAAACATGACATTACATGCAGCCATGCTTGAAGAATAAGGCGTTAATGCTCAGCTGGTTAATGCGTTACTTGGAGACAACATGGAACACTTTGACATCCACTGGGAAAGCAGAGTGAGTGTGGACTGGGCCCAATGGGGGAAGAAAACAGCAGCCATAGCTGTGGTTTGGATGAACAGCTGTCCTGAGAGGGCAGTGTTATGTCTATTGTGGCGCAGCTTTTGGGAATCTAGTGTTTGTGCCAAAACTGTTTTGCTGTTGTATTTTTTGCATCTAAAAGTGATTTTTAAAAAGATAAATCAAATAGCATGTAAGATTGTTACATCCCTAAAAAGATGTTATTGATTAGTGTTCACCCTTTGGTGCAGTTGTTTTTTTTAAATCACAAGATCTCTTTGTGAGTAAAACACAAATTTACAATATTTTACAAGCTGACTGAACATAGTGTGTGAAAAAGACAAAGACTACTGAGGAACTGTATTATCTGTGGAGTTTGGTAGGTTTTGAGAACAACTCTTCATGCATTTCTAGGATAACCTTTGAAGCCCATAGATATTTGATCTCGTTCTCAATTCTTCACTTATGGTCCAAATGTTAAATGTCTGATTTTGGGTTGTGTTTATTTAAATATACTTTGTAAAAGCATTGGTTGATAAACAAACAATAAGCTGAAAACACTGCTGTGTGTGTGTGTATCAGGCAGTGTTCTAGGTGTGAGTTTCCATTGGGACTCATCTGTCCAGGTTAATGCTACTGAGATTTAGTTGCCACTGGTTACACCCCTCCCTATCTGCATACATGTGTTGTGGAGCTTCTTTAGCTGAGCTCCGGACCACCCAGGGGACAAAGCTTATTGTCTGTGTTCAGCCTTTGACAAGAAAGAGAGCAGTCAAACCTCTATGTGAATAAAAATAAATTATGATTTTATTTTTTTAAAATGATGTGCTGGAGCAATTAACAATAATAGTCACTGCGAGGCAACAAACTCTTAAAACATTTCAGTTTTCTCTCCTTCCTAATTTAATTTTATTATTTGATACATGATAACAGAGTGTTATCTTGGAAATATTAAAGTTGGCAAATTTAATAAGTTAGCCAAGAGGAAAACTACATGATGGCCAAAAATTGTTAAAAAACATAATGAAAAAAATTGAACTACTACTGCTATTAATTGTACTTTGATTGATAAATTGAAATGAAAAATTAATTTTTAATTTTTATTTATAATTAATAATTTTTAATAATAATGTTTGTCAATACTTCATTTACTGCTACTACTATGTACAATATGTAACAAAAACATGTATAGGAAAAACCGCTAAACCGCTAAACCGGTAAACGCTAAACAAATGTTAGGCTTACATATAGTTTACCAAGTTTAGGACAACGTAGTTAGACTAATCACCCCAACAAAGTGTCAGATAATAGCTGAAATAGTTAAAATACAGCTTAAGGCTTAACAAAAGCAGTCCACAAGAACTCAACAGTTAAACTAAACATACAGTTAAACGTTAAGATAAACACATCTTAACATTAGCTAACGACATAGCTAAAAGACTACATATGTGTTGTGTTGACAATAAAAAAAAATAAAGTTATTTATACTCCAGTCACGGTTAGCAATGTTAACTAACACCTCATGCACAGCAGGGACAAAGACACACAGAGACATCATCAGTTGGAAGAGGCAGGCTAGTAAGTAGCACTATCTGACAGTATTAACCAGAGATCAGAGGAGGAGATTACCGTGGAAAAAGATGCAAATTGGCAACATTAATATCACAGACTATGATCTGATACTGTTCATAAAACGGGTGACATCACACAAGGCTAAGCTCATAATGACCTTGGTTTTAATAGGCAGGTTGGGGTGCAGTAATCTGGTTTAGCATAATCTCCTTCAATCTCTGATAAATGCTTACAGCATGTATCTCTGGAAGAGTGCCCTGACCCCGTTGGTCCGCTTTGAAGCATTAGTGACATCTGCTGTTGTACACAGACAGACAGACACAAACATACACAGACGGCCTATTATTCTTCTTTGCCTTGTTGACATAGCAAGTTTAAATTTACCTCAACATTTAAATATCCCTCAACCTCCCATTTATTTCTATTTTCTCATCTTTCTATCCACGTGGTAGTGTACATTACAAACCATCATATTCTATCAATTACTACCTAGAACTCCAAACACAAATCCTGATGTTGATCCTGATTTTCTGCAGTCATCCTGCAACCATCGCCCTAAATTAAGGTAGCTATGCATAGCTACAGTATTTATGTTGTATATTAGCCGTAAGGTCACATTAGGGTCACCACACCCATGACAAATGTCTTATTCGCACAATAGTTTTACCCTCTGTACGCCTAATAATTTGGAAGAATTCATTAATGCATCCCATGTTTCTACCTCCACAACAGGAGGTGATCATCTATTTCAGGTTACTGACATTTGCATCCGCCTGGCCGGGCATACCATCATGTGGTTAACATTCGTGATTGCATACTGTATACTTGTTTGTTGGGGTTGCATCAATTTTCCTCTGCTTCTTTGCTTCGCATTTTAGCATTGCAGATTAAGTCAACATATTCAATAGAACATGTATTGACAATATTCAGGAGTACTTTGTTTACTAACCTTTAATTATTTTATTTCTATATACTTTAAAATATTTTTATTTTTTTTAAATTTTATTATTTCCTCAGTTTTGCACAATTACTAGAGATCGGCACTCTCCTTAGTGACTTTTACGAGCTTTTTATGACTTTTTTTAATGGCACAACCTTAGTCCTGTCTTTAAAATCCCTTTAGAATCAACCTCACTGTGTAAACTGTACAAACTTAATGATTAAAGATCAGCTGAAAAGAAACAATTTAGTGCTGCTTGCACCCCCCAGTGGCAGAATTAGGTTCCTCAGTCACGTGCTCAAGTTAAAAACAGGTTGAAGAGGTTTCACAGAGGATTCTCTGGGTTTATAGCTGATCCAAAACCATCAGAACGTGGATAGAAAATAATCTGCCAACAACTGCTTATTTGTATAAATAGTTTTTATGTACTGTTGATCAAAAAACCCTACAGTGAGTGTGTGCGTGTGTGTATGTGACCAGATACAGCTACCGTCCATCATCACATAGGTACAACAGAGGTGGCAGGAGAAGGCGGGGAGCTGGACGGAGAGGAGTAGGAGACCAGAGCCATCAGGTTGACGCTGTACACATTGTTCTGATCCCCTCTGACAGTCAGAAGCACACGAGCCTGCACAACCTCATACGGCTGAAACACACACAAAACACATGTACGATATAACCAGTAATTGCAGTAGGTTCTTAAAAATAATTAAAAAAAAGCTAATTTCCCAGGACATTGATGGTGAATGGTGACTAAGCTGTGATTTCTCCTTGTCAGTATTAAAAACACAGAAGACAACGTTTTTGACCTTTTATATTTGGATATTGCATTACTAGAAACTTTTGTGTGGATTAATCCTTGATGTACTTTTTGCTCAGGACAAATATTATATAAATAATTACAGAGTGACGCAAAGACAACAACTGCGCTCTCCCTAGAAAAAACTATGCTTTTCCACTTCGAACAAAGTGTTTCTTTCTCACCTTGTATCCACTTTGAGGACTCCACGTGATGGTAATGGTTACTTCTTTGCCTGGTTCCACATTGCTTTTGAGGGGCTCAACAGTGAAGCCCTGCTGCTGAATGGGCAACACATCATCCCAGTAAAACTCACCACTCTGGAAGATATGTGAGAACCCCCCCCCCCCCGTAAAAGTATAACTATAACTATATACTATTTTTTTAAAGGTAGCATTGCAATAAACATACAGTGATAAAAATATATTTGTAATATATTTATTTTCTGTTACAATGTTTAAATCTCTTAGTTCGGCTACTGTAGGCCTAGGCAGCTGGAGGAAACTCCCATTTTGCAATGAGAATTCAATGTGTGAGTTTGACCTTTAACATTGATTTTCATTCATTTTTGATCATGTCTTTTTTATTTTTTTTATTTAACTGCTTAGAAAGAAATCCAGGTTACCAACTACACATTATTAAATATGTATTAGCAGCATACTTTTGAGTGACTATTTAAAACCTGTTGCCTCTACATGTTATGGTGCTCTCGATGGCAGTACCTTTTTGGACTGTGTAGAGCGGATACAGCCCACCTTCAGCTCCCTCACTGCAGGTGTAATGACACCCTCACTGATGCTGGCCCGCAGAGTCACAAGCACAGGGGTGGTGATGTCATTTTCCTCTGTTACAAAAAAGAGTGGATGTTAACAGTTTACCCATGGAATTCACTGGCACAATTAATTTGCGGCTTTGGATACAAAAGACCCTGTTATGTATTCTTATCAAAAATAAGCTTTGAATTTTATACGTAAGGCACTAAAATATTTCCAGAGGAAACTTTGATTAATAGAACCACACAGCATCAGTCTGTTCATCTGTTAACCGAAAGGTTGGTGGTTCAAGCCCACCCAGGGATGGTCCCTTTCTTAACGTAGCCATTATCTGATTTTGACAAGCGTATGAAAGTGCAGCAGTACCAAAACACCTGTTAATATACTTGGAAAACTGATCTGATTCGTCCTAAACTACACTTAAACAAACATGCATGTGCATCTTGAGCTAAGCATTGATTGATTTTCTAAGTGTGAGGTAGTGAGGCAACAAAAAGAAAACAGTCCAAGGTTGGTCGGTTGTAATGGGGGTCAGGTTGAAATTCTGACAGTAAGTTTAGTGAAAATGGAGGCAGAGGCGAGAATTATTAGAGAAATATTTTAAAAGTTCCTTTTGACTGGGTGCAATCGGTCAGCGTGTTTAGCTGTTAACTGAAAGGTTGGTGGTTCGAGCCCACCCAGGGAAGGACTCATTACAGCAAAGAGTTGATTTTGACTAGGGCTAACTTGAAGTAATTGACTGTACAAGTCTTACTACAAGAATAAAAGACATCTAACCTAAGGTAAAATATTTCAAACTGTGTAGAATATAAACATTTTAAAGTGTTATCAACAGTACTGTATTAAACAACTGAATGACTGTGTTTTCAATGAAATACCAGCTGTGTGGGAAGGAGACAGAACGGTACCTGAGGGTGGAGTTTGATAGTCAGTCAGAGGAGGAAGCAGCGATTCGATGGGCACCGTCAGCATGTCTCCTCCATACAGATACATGTTGTGTGAAGAGGCTGCACCCTTCAAATCTATTATACACAGATTTTTCTGGGAGACAGAAAAAAAAAGATTAAATTAAATAGAGGACAGATAGGACATGTTCAGAATGATGGCCGAAGTAAGGTGGAACAAAGACAGGAAGTAGACATACTAAAGTTTGTGTGGTGACCTGCTGACCTTGTTCATGATCTCTATGGTGAGTTTGTCAGAGTAGTAGACAGATGGGTGGTCCGGCTGGAAAACGATGGTAATGTTCAGGCTCTGTCCTGGACCAATGACGCCCTCTGCTGGCACCACACTGAACACATTCGCCCCACTGTAGTTCTGGGTTCCTGTGTAAAATAACAAAAGAAATAGTTTCAGTATAGAGCTCAATTATTTGCATCACCCTGAAGATACTGGGAGGTAAAAAATATTCAATATTTTCAATGGCCTTCACATGCATTATTAGTAAACCCTGAGCTGTGGGATTAGTGTTAGACCTTGAAGGTAAACAAATTATAAAGTGAAAGTATTAGAAAGTCCACTTGGCAAAAAGCATAACAATAATAAAAGCGATAACCAAACAGGATGAGAGTTTGCACAAATAAGGGCAAAGGTGGCTCAAAGGAAGCCACAACATCCAAAATTCAATGTTACTGCCATGAAAATTATCAAATCAAAATGACCAGTCTCATTTTTGACCTATAGACACAGTTGAACTGGCTGATGTGATCACTACTACCTACCTACAACAGGCTGCAGCTCAGGGTCTGTGTAGTCTCCTAACAAGATGTTCAAATGTTCGATTCCACCTTTAGGTTTGGACCGACACAGACTGGCTAGCAAAGCTCTGAAACCCACTGCCACTGGTGAGCTGTTATGTAACTGCAGACAGAAGTGGACCTCAAAAACACTGGCAGAAACTCAGAAGTAACCAGTCAATATAAAGAGTTACTGACCTCTATGACTCGTAAGGTGCTCTCTTTCTCCAGCACATAGCCAAAGTCCAGCAGTCCTCCGGGGTGGGACGATGTGACATCAGGGATCACACCCTCCCCACGCAACGTTACCTCTAGATTCATTGTAGGGGTTTGTATCTCTAGAACCTCACAGAACTAGAGAAGAAGAGGGACATTCTTTATCATCAGATATGTCCACTAGGATTTTTAGACAAAATGAGCTTCAGACAATTTATGACCAAATGTAACAATGCTTTGTTTGTTTATTTGTACTTCTATGCAAATCTATCTGGTCTTATTTACCTTGCTAACTGTCAAAATATCAAAGCACAAAATTTAAGTTTTTTAAAAATTAACTGGAAAGAGTTCCTTTCTTTACAGAATCACTGTAAAACATTTTGTGTTTGTGGAAGAAGTTCTTAGGTTAAGTCACTTAGGCTACGTTTTTAGGTTTAGGTTTTTAGGCTCACGCCACCACCTACTGTACTACAGTGTGCGGTCTCATAGTATGACCAGTGACTTTTTGAGCTTACTGCTTATGCCTTGATGGGAGATTCATTTTTTATTTCACCCGATGCGAATTATCACACATTTGTATACATTTTAACCGACTCATGTAACATAATTATGACACTAGATTTACAAATATTTTAAACCAACCTTTTTGTCCACCGATGGATAGAAGGCCAGTAGCAGAGTGTGCTGATCCCCAGGTTTTATGATCCTAAGTGCGTTGAGGATGGAAAATGGACCAAATATGTCCAGAACTGATGACTTCAGCTTCAAGAAAGTCAGAGAAAAAGAGCGGGAATGAAATGTGGATAACTGACTAACTAAATAAAGGTGAAGAAATCATTAGTCCTGTAGAAAAGATACCTGAAAAGACTCATCTGAAATGTTCTGAACTGTGAACTCCTTTATCACTTTGTCTCCTGTGAAGCACAGAGAGAAG
This sequence comes from Cynoglossus semilaevis, assembly GCF_000523025.1. Classification (NCBI taxonomy): domain Eukaryota; kingdom Metazoa; phylum Chordata; class Actinopteri; order Pleuronectiformes; family Cynoglossidae; genus Cynoglossus; species Cynoglossus semilaevis. The sequence continues at coordinate 6,933,546 of NC_024316.1, read as the reverse complement.
CACAGACAAGGAGGTCTGTCACAGTCTGTTTACAGTGTGTTCAAAACCATCAAACCGCAGAAATGTTCAGAGCCGCTCACCTATAGACACCTGATGGAAGTCTATGATGGTCAGTTCGTTGTCTGAGACCACCTGGAGACAAGGCCTGACGGCAGGACACTGCAGCTGCAGGTAGAGTGTGTTAAAGGGGCTGAGGAGACATCGGACATAATACGAATATGAAATCAAGATTGTGGGTAATCTCTGACACAGTGGTAAATGTCCCTTTAATTTACAGAGTCTGACAGGAAAACAAAACCTTTATATAAATATAACATTCCTTCCTTTATTGTTTTGTAGCTCACATGCTACTGGCTGGAGAACAGAATTACACCATCACTGACATCAAGATGACCTTCATATGAGGATGAGGTTTTACATAAAAAAGTTGACATTTTGTCAAATTTGTTTTTTATCTTTTTGGCTAAAAGTAAAAAAAAGTTGTATATTCGTATGAGACTAAATATGCGGGTGCAGTGAAGTTACCTCCACGCTGGCTGGGCTTGTCTGTTGTCCTCAGGAGGATCTCCGTCTGATATAAAACACGGTATGGTGTACTCCTTGTATCGCGGAGCGAAGGTGTGGAGCAGAGACGTCTTGGCCTGCTCATACAGCTCCGACCTGAGAACACAAGACCTCACACATTTGAATAAAACAACAAACGCTGCTGTAAGATTTTCATCAAGGTTTCCAGCTCCATCAGGATCCTTCCAGGAAGCTCTGAGACAAGATAAACGTATGGACTGAAAACCAAAAGAAGACGCGGGAATGAAATGATGACGAAACTGCTGGTGAGTAGGAGGAAGACAGAATCAACTAGTCAAAAGCTGTGTGTGTAATTTATATTTCAGTGTTGTTGGACTCCAGGCTTCAGACCAAGTCATTAATTACTTACACAGACAGACTGTCAGGGAGAATTTTGAAGGCATTTTCTGAGCGAATAATTCTCTCCTTTACAGCACCAGCTTTTTTTGATATTTGGCTCCTGAATATTTAAAGAAATCCTACATGGTGTCAGATTGACTAACAGCCAACTTTAAAAGATCATGTAACTCTTACTTTAGTGAATCTTTTTAATGTTGATTTTAAAGACCCGGAGATGCTCTAAAGCCGAGGTCTCTAACCCAGCCTTCTCTCACTGAACGGCTTTATGTCAGACAATATTCTAACAGAGCAGTCGTTAAGGTGCTGTGAAAACACATTACCAAATAAAATGATACGACCAATATTAAAACAAATATAAAGTGAAAACAGTAAAGTGAACTGTTACTTTTAAGTCATGCTGTTTTTGAAACAGAAGATGAGACAGAAGCTGAAGGTTCGTCTCTTGTCTCCTGTGTAGAATAAAATATCTTTCACGCTGTAAATGAATTAAGTACAACTATATGTTGGTTTTTTTTGCTCTGCTGCCCAGTACCATATGACCCAGTACCGACCCAGGGCTCAGTGGTTGGAAAATACTCCTCTAGACTGTCTGAAATTAGGGTTGTAACATTACTAAGGTTCTAATAAAGGGTCTATCTTTGCAAGAAAAGGAAAATCATGGATTCAGAAATGGATTCTGCCCAGTACAGCCAATGAGAGAAAACATTTTGAATATGCTTTCTGTACAAATTACAAAGAAGTTGCTTTGTAGACTCATAGTGCCTTCTGTTGACTGGCCTAGCTGCAAGATCTGTAAAATATTTCCATACCATCAGGAAAATCAGACTCTAACCATGGTCTTTAATGCAAAAAAATGGACCTACAGTAAATTCCACCTGTTAAATTGAATTTAATGTTTGATTCATTTTCTTAAAAAAATCTATATTACATCTATGTTAAGTACAAATTTGAGGAGTAGGAAAAACTCATACCCTTCCACTACGTCGTCAATGGTTGGAGATTCAGAGACCTTATCTGTTCCCTGGTCCCCTGATGTGTCCATCTTTTGGGATTTGGCTTTTTTCTCCTTTTTCTCCTTCACAGGTTCTGGTAGGACTTCCTTTTTAGGCTAAAAAGAGAAGACAGACGTGAATAACTGTTTCTCAGATGAGAAAAAATGTTGCATATTGTGAGTTTGGATGCAAGAATAAAGAATCCATACATCCTGTTCCTGTTCCGCGTTCAGCTGCATCTCCTCCAACTGCTTGAGCAGAGCGGCTTCCTGAAGGAGACGCAGTCCTTCTTCCTTGATCTCTCGATCCAAAAACGTAGGCTTAAACGTCACCTGAATCAGGCATTTCTGGTGAAAGGAGAAAAGTTTTCACGAGTCACATGCATGGAGATTACAAAGGAAGTGGATGTGAATGTTGTCACACAAGTATTGAGAGGAATTAATTCATTTAATTTCCTGTCTTCACATAACGATTTTAATTCAACTACAAAAACATACATTTTCTTCACTCCCACTGGAATACCAGTAGAGGGCACCATTGTACTTTAAAGGCTCCAAGCAGGGACGGTTTGTTTTCTGACCATGTACTGCTTTTATACAGAATATTCTTCCACAGACCACAGACAGCATATGATGTAATCAAGTCTCACGCTGGATCTGTCCACACAGTCACATCACACTGAACCAGCAGACGTTTAACTACATTTAGATTTGGTCTAAGTTTACAGTTAACGTTAGGAGAATAGCTTTTTTATTTTTAAATAAATGCACATGAAAATTAGACTCACACAGGATTACTTAGACCGTATGTTGTAAAACAGAAAGAAGGTTGACTTAATCTTAGATTTAAAGAAAGTCTGGTTGATCTCCTGCTCAGTTAAAAGCCAATTTCCAAGGCTGTAAAGGTTTTACATCATCCTTTAGATCCAATTTGGCTTTATTATTTTATAATATCATAAGTAGAAAAGTGACAATTCATCGAGTATAAATCTAAAGAAATGTATATAAACACGTTTTCATGGTGGATCACAAAGACAAGAATTAGACAGTGAATCTGACAAGCACGGCTTCGGAGACACGTTCAAGATCAGGACAGTGGTCTATTCATAATTAGAGCTTACTCAAATGATAAATAAAAGAAACAAAATGTCCACCATCGTTACAGTTTCTCCTAATGATGTAGAGGCATTTGCGTACGTTGAGACAAGTAATCAGATTTTCATCTGTGAAACTGGAGGAGCAGCTCTTTAACATAGACAGTAATTATTCTTCCACTCACCTCGCCGGGGAGCAGGCGTCCTGTGGCAGGTGTGAGGGTGATGTCTGAATTGTTGGGCAGGAGGAAGGAGAAGAGTCTGGGAGGACTTTGGCCATCCTTGACCCCTGCTGCGTCTGGAGGTTTTGGCCTAAAACGGCTGCTCTGGTGGTTTGTCAGTATAATGACAGCAGTGGAGTGATCTCCTATTGCTGTGGCTCCAAAGTTCACCAGAGTGTGTGAGAGCTCCAAGGGAGGACGGACACCCACTCCACGGCAGGACAGCAGGAAATCTCTAATGTCAAAGCAAAGAAGGTGAAGCGGTGAACAAGATTTTCTCAGAATTGGAGAAAAACACTGGAGTAAATTCACATGAAAAATACTGTATTTTCTATACCATATGTCTTCACTGCAGAATTATTCTGTCAAATATCAATAAAAAATAAACCGGTCTATGAGTTGCATTTATTTTTTAAATATTTCACTAGAGAGTGAGTTTATTCTGAGAATCATGGTCTGCAAAATACTATAAGTAAAGGACAAAAAATAAACCTGTTCATTCCAGATTTGCAGTGGAGGGAGAACTTGTAGTCTATAGCTTTGACGGCGCTCAGCATCAGACTAATCTCCAACGTTTCTTGTGGGAGTAAAGTTCCAAAACCATCATTGGGTTGGATCTCAACATACTGCAGTCCATGGAAAAGAAGAAAAAAATGGCTTAAGACACAAATCCTGCAGCCCATCAACACCACTGTTCATGGTTCAACACAGCACCACAGCTGCTACACAACATCCAGAGGTTAGAACTCAACAGACTTTGGAGATTTAAAGATCCTCATTATTCCACTAGATTTCACTCGCATAAATCATAAAATAGTACAATGTTTTTAACCTGTTGAGAAACTTAATACTAATAACCTGTAACCTAATTATTCAGCTATTATCTCTACTGTATGTGACTATACCTATATCTCGGAAGAAAAAAAACCCCATCCTCCATCAAAACTGACTGCAATGTCAGAGGAGTTGCCATGGTGAGACCCACACTTTAGGAACTTAAACACGTTAAACAAGTTGAAAACCCAGTTCCTCTGTGAAGTACCTTTGGAACATTCAAGAAGCCAAAATCCTGAGGCAGCAGGGACAGGTTGGTCAGACGAACTGTGTTCTTGATTGACTGATAAATGGAACAGTAGCCAAAATCCACCTCGGCACGATCGAACTTAAGATCGGAGCAGGTCACTACTGCATGAACTGCAAACGGGATGGGCTGCACCTGAAAATCAGATGTTACATTTTTACACCCAACCCAAGAAATGTTGACGAATCTGAAAAACACTGAGGACATTTTGTTGAAAACACATGCTCCTGTTCCTGTAACTACTCAGAAAGTCTTTTTTCAAATTCTAATTTATAAATGTGCATACATTTTACATATACAGCATCTTTTTTTACTTTTTACATTTGATGTTGTGTATAAAAAAAATAAAGATTAAAGATCTACATTGTCTTATGTAGTGAGCAGCACTTTTTATAACCTCCTAAAATGACATGATTTTTAATCCAGCTCCCAGGTCCAGCTCAGCAGTTGACCTGGCGTCTGCAAAAACACTTTCCTGCATGTTGGAGGAATTTACTTACTGCATATATCACTGTGTGTGAGTAAATATGTATAAATGTGTGTGTGTGTGTGTGTGTGTGTGTGTGGGATTGGTTTAAAGCCAGAGGCTCAGAGCCTGGGGTGGGGGCAACAGCTTTGGTGCTCTACAGGAGCATCCTGGCCAATTCTCTTTGGCTCTGCTTCAGACTCACACCCCCACCACCACCCACAATCCTCTGCTCCTGTCCTAGTCCACATACAGACAGAGGGAGAGAGAGTAAAGAGCGAGAGACACTCAGAGACAGAAGGGCAGAGAGGGAAAAAAAATAAATAAATCGAGGTTGGACCGAGAAGATAAGGGGGAGGAAGGTGACAATATGGCCGGAATCTGGAGCATACTTCAGATTTTGATTTACTTTGAGACACATGGAGAGAAAACACTGGCACCAGTGCAGCATTAGTTTCTGAGCAGCTGCTGTGTATTTTAATAATAGCTGCTGCTGACAAACTGAAGGAATTTGGTCCTCAGCATTTTATGTTTCACATCCAGAGACCCAGACTTTATCTTGTGATATTTTAAAGTAAGACTTGTTAAGCATGGTTCCCAAACTATGGGTCAAGACCCACAGATACGTCATCAGGGATTAAAATTGAATTCCTTGTTTTAAATGTTGTCACATTTATTTAACTGCATGATTATCAAATGTTTTGTTTAATAATCTAACTGCATGATTATCAAATGTTTTGTTGTTATAATAATCATATTAAATGTCTAAGTTCTTGCAAAATTATCACAAATTTGAATTCATGTTTGCAATTCAGTCCCATAGCGGGCGATATTGCTTGGAACAATGGATTAACTGATCAAAGTTATCCATCAAAAATGTTTCATGTTAGTATATATTCCGTTAAAAACCCAGACTGTACCTCCGAGCCTTTGAGCTCCTAGAGACATTACTCTACTGTATGAGGAAAAAAAAGCAGAGTGACCTTTATGCTTGGCTTATTGGTGCCCGTGGAGAAATAGGGGGCCTTGAAGGTGGAAGATAATTTTAGCTTGTTACAAAGTGAAATGGTTACAACCATCTGTGACTCTGCTTCAGGTAGACACAAAGTAGGACATGACACCAACCTGGCCGGATACATGCAACAAGGCTGGAACCTGCAGGACTCCTGTCTCACTGTCAAAATATGCCCCGGCGTCTTTGGCTAAGGTGTGTCTGTAAGATTTTAAAAAAGGAGCCGTCAGTAGAGCTTCTGGTTAGAAAAAAGTAGAGACACAGGAATTTTACATTTAAGTTGGTACAAACACAGAGCATGCCATTACACCTGTCGGCCTCTGGAGGTGAAATTAAGTTAATTTGAATGGTTTGCAGGAGCAATACTTTTGTTTCACAATAATATAATCCTGTATATGTTAAGATAATTTATTTCCTGTTTTTTTTTAATCTATTTTAACAGTAAGCTTTCTATTTCTCTACAATTTCCCCCTTAAGGATCTCTAAAAGTATTTCCTTTTGGACAATTGTCCAATCACAGTCAGTCTCATAATGACATTTCACTGTCCTTTTATTCTTTCACAATTTATGAACACATGACTATCTGGAGAATATTAGCCTAAAAATCCAGTGAAATGTAATCACAAGTCTTAAATACAAACAAATACAAATATTGCAACATGATACATTAAAGACGAACTTAGAAAAGCAGAAAAATCTAACTGATGATTGTGTTCAGTGTTACACAAAAGTTTTATATTTATAAATATGTATATTATTCTTCTATGATTCTATGGTTTATTCATTTTTAGGATTTGCCTGCCCACTGCACCTTTAACGTAACTAACAAAAGAAATAGCTGACACCAAAAGGGGGCGCTACACGTTGCTAATTTTGAGTGTTTTGGATTAAAGCACTTAAAGCTACAAGCCTTTGTCAAGCTTTTGAAAGACAAGATAAAGAGTCGGAGCCCGAAGATACATTTCTTTACTTTAACCCACGACTGTAGGATCAACTCGCCAGGGAAGGCAGCAGAGAGAGAGCGAGAGGGAGAGCGAGAAGTAGAGGGAGAGTGATGTGGAGCGCGCCTCCACACTCGTGTAGGTTGTAGCCATGGAGATGGGAGACGTAAGTATGATTCAAAGAGGAGCAGTAGTCATGCACAGGCTTATGTAAAAAAAACCAAAACAAACTCCGCAGCAGCTCAGCATCCTAACATGTGAGGAGCTGTTCTCCTGATGACACTGCAAAGACAACATGAGTTGAAAGTACATGTTTGTACGATCCAATCATAAAAGTGACGGTCAAGTGTAAAAACCTCTCTGCATTTTCCCAGCATCCTCCACACTTTTTCCTACTCCTCCCTCCGTTTCCTTCCTCTGTCTTAAACTTATCATCTGTCTTCATGTAGTTTGAAGGCTTTAGAGCTAAGACCATGAATGACAGCGGCTTAAAGCTCTCCAGACGTCACCGGTATTTTCTTCTTCCCTTCTGAAGCGCTCGTCTTTAACTAGTCTTCACCTTCAGGTTCATGGACAGGTTCAGGTCTGCACTTTCTTATTTCTGCACACCAAGTTATAAATATGCTGCAGAACTACAGCGCCCCCAGTGACTCAGAGCCAAATAGGTCACTTCCTTGTACGTCAAAAATAATCTTTGCGTTTATGACAAGGTATGGAAAAAAAGAGTGTTCATTACCAGATGATGGGTGTATTTAAAGAAGCACTCTTCTACCACTAATAGCATCTCTGCTGGAGAGTCACTCTTGAATTAGCTTGGCAGGGCAGAGTGGAAAAGCCTGATGGGACGTCGACAGGCCATATGCTCTGGAGAGTTCTATGGATGGATGGGGTTTGAGATGTGTCAGTGTCCTGAACAGACTGACTGGTGTGCTCCTCCTCTCTGCTGCCAAAGTCTTTTTTGGGACTTCTCGCCATGGGTGTAGTCAGACTCTACTCACTGAGAGGACAAGGACTTCCAGAAGGATCGCAGGGCTTTTCAATGACAGATACACCGTACATACAGTAGTCAATGACAGATACAGACACACATGATAACCCAATGGTTGAAAACAAACAGAAAAGCTTTTTTTTGAAGAACTGAAGCCTGGGAAATATTTCAAACTTTGACGTATGTACTTGTCTTAACTTGGATATTTTTGTTCCGTTTTCTCTGTATGCTAAGAGTCAGATCGCAGTACACATACACACACACACACACACACAAACACACACACACCTTATTTATCTTTCTGCTCCAGCAATATAGAAACATTGTCCTATTAAGATATATGTTTATTTATCACAGTTAATTGTTGTTAATCATGATTACCTGTCGTGATCCTTCCTCTATGGTGGATGCTCTTTTTATATCTACTATAACATTATGTATTTTGAAACCAAATCCCAGCTACTTCACTGTTAGCTGGTTCAATCATAATGAGTGGTCACAGAACCTCCAAACCACTCATAATTATCATGAACTTTTGACAGTGCTGGCAGAACCGTTCACTTTAATCTGTTGTAAATAATCCCTGTAATCTCCCCTTGAGTCATCAGGAAATGCCGGCTCAGGAACAGCAGCTACAGAGATTACATCTAAAAACCGCTCATTTAAGTAATAAGAAAAAATGATTATACCCTGTCCATCTATTAAAAAATGGTTGAACTAAAAAGCTCTTCTGCCATAACGTTAAATTTATGGCAGGTCAGTGAATTTCCTAAACCCCTGGTCCAAATGAACATAAAACACCTTCTTCATGACAATGATTCAATGAGTCTGACGTCATTCACATAGATAAATCAAATCCTAAATATCACACCTTTACCAGAACACAATGTCAGGAAAAGAAAACTTCATTATTATTCGTCACAGACCTGTGATCTATTCACCTTGATACAGTAAAACAGAGATGTGTGAAAAGCCCATGGACGAATGCCGCAGATACATGAGGGAAATGTTGGCTGGATGGTGACAAATAACAGAGGAGGAAGTGAGGGAAGAAGAGAAGAGAGATGGTGAAGGATGTGGGCAGGTTGAGCAGGAACCAAGACGGTTCTCCTGCTCTCCCAAAGTCAGGGGAGAGAAGAGAAGAAAGAAGCATCCACCTGTGTAACCAATGAAAGCTCTGAGTCATACTGAACCACTGAACAGTGTGTCTGTGTGTGTGTGTGTGTGAGAGTGAAGGCATTGCTACTAATGAGGACGTGGCCATTCAATCACACTCTCTGACTGGAGACCCCTGACAATGCCATCTTAAATGACAGCATAACCAGGAAAAAACCTTTCACAAAAACAACAGATTGGAAGTTATGATCCACTCATGACAGAAACGACATGGAAACAAGAGTCTCTTCTTGACATGTGCATGGTTTGTGTATGATTTTTATAATATGTTAATTTTTATAATAATACCTGTTAGTATTATCTCAAATATTTATCCTTAGCTCATTTGAGTTTAAGACCCCTGCTCTACAGTCTGACAAAGCCCTTTTCCCAACATGCTTTTTTGCAGGCATATTTTTAAAATTAAATGAATTGGTTCTTTCTTGAAAATCCAAAGTATGTTTGCTGTAAAAAAACAAACAAAAGTACTGCAGCATTGTTTTTTTCTCTGTTAAACCAAGTGAATTGCCTTCAGTTTTAATTACATTAATAAGAAGTGTACCAACTTTGTAGAAATGGTGGTTGTAATTAACTGCTAGCTCACGCCTCTGACTAAATGCAGGGAACACTTCGCTTGTACAAAAATATAATTACCGCTGCAGTTGAAGAGAAACAGTTCCTGTCTTTGTCATTGCTCCGTGTTGTAAATGAGAACAGAGAACTGGGTCTGGAGTTTGAGGTTATGTAAGCAGAAACTGGGCCGGTGTATAAGCAGCAGTGGATGGTGGATGCATCGAAGGGATGAGGAGTTTGACAGGGAGCGCGGGAGAGAGAAAATAGAGAGGGAGAGGCAGGAGAGCAGTGTGGAGAATGAGAAATGCAGAGGAAGCGAGGAGAAGACGCAGGGACAGACATTTGTGATAAACCAAAAAAATAATGATACAAAAGAAAATTGTAGAGGAAGCTGAGTGTAGCTGCAGCTGTGTTAGTGCACGTGAAGGCTGCATCATCACAGCAGCAGGACGACTAATGCTCTGGACTAATCCTCGCCGCATTAAAACTTTTGACATTTCACTCGGGCAGATTACTGACGTTTCCCCTTGCCCTGACCCTTCCCTGAACAATGACCAGTTTTTCTCCCGCTCAATTTTACAATGCACGTTTGTCTGTCTTCATCGGTATTTACTAAGCTAATGATGTACAGTGCTGCTGGACTTGGAGTGGGTGGTCAGAGGAGAACAGGCGCCCACGCAGTGTTTTTACATACAGTACGCCTCTCACTTCTGCCCTGAAGGTCTCTGATCATCTCTGCTGGTAATCAGATCAAGGTTCAACTGCAGTATCTCCTTGCAGAAAGAATTAATATTCTGTCCTTCAAAGTTATTAGAAACCATTATCACAAGCCTCACAGAGAGACAGGGCAGCTATCGTACTGTGCAGTAACTGCGTTGTTCTGGTTGTCATGCGTTTCTCAGTGAGACTCCAGAGGTGTTTTTGTCAAAAGGAGAACACTCCATATTCTTGTATGGCAGGAGTACGCAGCTGTTCTGCTGCAGAGTATGGTTTTATTCTTAAATACCCCAAAGAACACAATCTACAATTTAAACATCACATTTTCCAGCCGGCATTTTTTGGGATTTGTTTGTTATCGTGCTCATTAATTCCCAGCTGATAGGCAAAAACACATAGTGCATGTTCAATTCACAATTTGCACACTTGCATTATGGTAAACAAACTAACCGACACAATCTGTTAAACTAGACCCCTGGGTGTTTTTACTTCCTAAAACAATCACATTTTCGGGCAAGAGATGAGAAGAAAAAGAAAGGCACAAACACTGCTGAGAATTTCGAGATAGAATTTACCGTCTAACACAATCCTGAAAAGCCAGTACCAAAAACAAAAAGACTGATTTTGTAGGTGTATATATCAGTTTAAACTGAGTAAAAAAGTCTCTTTGAGACTCTTGGAAGAAACAAGACTTTTGCTATGATATTTGTATAGATTGTTTCAAATGGAATTGATTTTCAGTAGTCAAGAGTATATGGCTACCCGTGTGCTCTGAACAGAGAATCCACAGTATGTTAGTGCTGTGTCTCCACTAGGACAGACAGAGACACAACTGGATTATTAAGTCAATACATATCGGTCTCCTTTGAGGTGACACCGTTTTCACTTTAATAAAAGGGCAAAATGATCTAACAAGCTAACAGTCTCCAACAGGATTATAAATGCTGCAGTGATTCCATTATCACTGAATCCTCTGTGTGTCCTTCCTTACCTGGGCTGGAACTTGAGCTGAGCATTCAAGGTCGATTGAGCCTGGATGAAGCCGTTCTTTGGGAAGATCTCCATGTGTTTCCTCATTTCCTGGCACACCTCAAAAGTCACCTTCAGTGTAACGGTGGCACTGATGTACAGAGGATACAGTACAGGTTTCATTAGTGTGATATCAACACACCCGATGCATATATGAAGGTCAAAGGTCATTTAAACAGATATACTAAACCCTGCATTCTACAGATAAGCATGTACGATGAAGCGAGGGTCAGCGTTTTTTTGATGCTGGGTCACTTACCTGCTCCAAAAAGTTCTGCTTCTACAGAACATGTATAACAGTTGGGTTGAAAATTGGTACTGATGAATACAGACACATCCGTGGGCCAGATTATTTGCAATTTGGTTAGGATATTGTTACCCATGGTCTCTGGATATTATTTATTGGCCACTAACTTCCAAAATTCATTGCTGTAGCAATAAAAACTATTGAAATGATTACATAGCTTTGTTCACTAGTAAACTATTGAAATGATTACATAGCTTTGGTGGCCCATCACTAGTTCATTCAAATTATAATTTGGCAGATATGACAAGTATGGCTACCAAATGTGGGCGGGATACTGAAGACCAGGTGTTGACCACTAAAGAAATAGCGCAAAGAAAAAAAAAGTAAAAGTGATTTGGTGAAATAATGTGTTGTTTGTGGATCATTAATCCAAGTGTCAGAAATTCCAGAATTGGAACAATGCTGGTTTAAAGTGTTCAGTCCAGTATAACTGCATGAAATACTTGCACAATCTGCCTGTAATACAAGACACTTTCTTTATGTATCATCACGTATCATTACAGTTGTTGACAGTTGCCAACACCAAGAGGTTGTTGGGAGTGTTGACAGACATGTCAGAGAACAGGACCAACCCCTGGGGAAGGACAAAGGAAAGACTCACACCCACAGTCTGTGTGTCACGTTGGTAGAATCCAGGTGACCTGTTTTCAAGGACCTCCTACAGATGGTTGGTGCCTTTGGCGACATGCCTCAGTTAGCTAAGGTTTGTGATATAAATGGCTCTTCACCTTGGAAATCCTCCTACAGTACACATTCAATACACACACACACACACACACACCTACACAGAAAAACAACAGCACAAACGTACTGGACAGGAAGGATGCTCACTGCTCCGCGTCTATCCTCAGTGACATAAAGTGTTTATATTCGACTGTGTCTAAACGAAGGAACACTTCACTTTGGATTCCCCTCTTTGAAATTGAATGACCCACTTTAAGCGAGGTCAAACAGATGGTTGTTTCCCCGAGGCAAGGACTCTCAGGGACACTTGAGGGATATTAGGAGCTATCTTTATTCTAACAAACTCATAACCTTCACATCTTTCTTGAGGGAATATTCATGGATAGATAACCATTTAGGGTAATTAGGAAATTCAATTAACTGGGGGATTTAACTGATCTTTAAAAGTCACAGTCATTCGGATGATGTTATGCCAAGGAAATGCAAACAAGTGCCACAAATAATCTTATATTTACAGATTGAGAAATTCCAGATTTTTATTAACTTAATAATTTCAATTTCTATACCAGGCATGTGCAAACTATGGCCCAGGGGCTGGATGTGGCCCGTTTGGTTTTTAATTAGGCCTGCCACACTTGTCCAAATTATGTTATTAATTTCTATTATCAATATACTTCTGCCTTTTCCCTGCAATGCCCGCATTTCATGTCATATGTTTTACTGTAGTTCATACAAATGCTCCATCGATCTACTCCTGACCCAGCCCCCTGTCAAATGTTAGGACCCATTGTGGCCCGCGAGTCAAAAGGTTTGACCAAAAAACATATGGTAAATAACAAATGAACCAGCTGTCTAGATAGAAAAAAATTAGACAAAATGTCTTTTTGGCCCACAAAGTGTGTGTACATTAAACTAAACCTATTCTAAAGAAGCTTTTAGATGCACAGAAAAACATCTGGCACAGGATCTGAGAAACGCATCAGAAATGTCTTTATTTTATGCACTGATGATTTTTTGAAACTTAGCTAGATGGTTTAAAGAGAAAGGCTGCAGAAAAGAATGTTGCTAGGAAGAAGCAGAAAGTATGAAGAATTATGGGACAAATCTAACATAGAGATGTAACAGTAGGGTCAGAGAGACAAATCGATCAGTGTCAGTTTCAGTTCAGCATGATGGAGGCTCTTTAATGGCTCAGGATGTATTGTAGCCAATGACATCAGGGATCAGGTGAAAAATTCTGCAACCATAAATGTTAAAAATTAGAAATAGTGTACCGCTACTGTAAGTAGCATCTAGAAAATAACTTTTAATAACATCAATCGGCAGTGATCAGAGGCAAACTATAACTTCAGAAACAACAACAACTGCACTGAAAACAACTAAAGTCAGGACACAGCAGGTTCCATTAAATGAACAGAAAAATACACCTAAACTTTAAGTCTTATTGTGCTCCTCATTTGACCTAAGGAAATACTCGGAGGAAAATTTAAAAAAGAAAACAAACACTAAGCTTCTGTTCTCAAAGTTTAATGGAGGTCATACGACACCTACACCAGGATTTCTGCAATCTTTCTGCAGTGCAAACTCATAATTATATAATGCAGTTTTTACATTCAGTTGCACTGAAACAGTTCGACTTCTCCGTGTAAAACATACTAATACAGGAACGGCACACAGCTGATACTGTATGGTTTCCACTGTATTCTAATCATGTAGAGGACATGTGTGTGTGTGTGACAGTCAAAGTGCCATTTCTTTAGCCCACTTGCACCCACATCGCTCACTCTTCTTTCTGCCACTTGCTGACAGCACACACTATATATTTGAGTCAATTATTTCCAATAAAATAGCTCCCTGGAACCTGAGCGTGACATGGTTTTCCATCCTGGGCTGGTTGGAGGCAGTGTACTGAAACAGACATTTATCTGCCTGGGAACCACAGCAGCATGTCATAGCCTTTTCCTCTTCCCATGTTTCCTCTCTTGTAACTCTGTCGACTGCCAAAGGCAAAAACGCCCAGAGATAATTTTGAAAAGAAATAAATAAAGTAAAAACTCTGAATATTATTTTTCAAACCGCAGAGGATGGATTTAAGTAAACAGCTTCTTCTGAACTCAGGAAACTGGTGAAATACAGAATGGCAGAGTAAACAGAAAAAAATATAAAACATTTTAGAAGGATTTAGAAGCAGCATATTTGGGTCATGTTGCAGAAATATTGCAAATGTCCACACGTGCAGCTGAAACACTGAGTGACTGGGTTGTTAGTGTCCACAGCTACAGCAGTGCCCAGGTGGCTGTACCGGTTTACTCCACATGTACGCAAAAGTCTGCTGGGATTCCATGGCTTCACCGCGAGGCAGCCAGGCAACCGCCCACACAATGCAGCACTGTCAGCTCCCGTACAAATAAAACTGTTAAAATAACCAGCTGGGAGAACAGGGATTTCTTTTCTTCCCCTCATCATATCTGTTTCTATTTTTCTAGCCAAAGAAACACATGACACAGACTGGACTCAGACAAGGTGCAGTGGGAATATGAGAAATGTGGTAAACAGAAACTGAGAACAGAAGCAGCCCTGCTTTGTTTGTTTGTTTGTGGCCTGAATTTGGGCAGGAAACCTTAACCCACCAGCAGGTGCTGATGGAGAAGGTTTAAATATTTGAAGGAAAACAAACACTGGCTTCCAAAAAGAAAAGCTCTGCCAAATTAGATCATTAGATTTCAATCCATGGCTCAGGGGGAAAAAAATCAAACACTGCAGATTTCCATGCCACGGTTTGTAGGAGTGACATTTAAATCAGTGGCATGCTGACAGAAAAGACATATTCAATTATGAATTCTCAATTATGAATCAATCAATTATGAAAAGTGACAACCCAAAGAGGACCAGTGAGGTTTCTGCTTGTCCATTCAACAGAAAAAAAGACAAACACTTTTTAATTGTTTGCCCAAATGGCCTGCCAACTTCCTTGTCTTCAAATTACTATGTTGGAGGCAGAGTGACATGTTGCTTGGAAAAGTTTTTTTTTTTCTTAAAGGAAAGTATGCAACAGTTCTCTGGTTACTGCTCACAAACATATAACCCAAAATATGTCCAACAGCTTTGATTTGAGTTTTAACATCACATATTTCCAAACACTGTTACGTTAAATTCTCTGGGTTTTAAAGCATCAGAAAAAAACAATTTTGATGCAATTGCCTACATCACATTTTTTTACCCAAACTCAAATGAAAACCTGAAATGCCTTGATGGAGCTGCAAGGCAGCAGATTGAAATGCAAATTTGTGTCAGACGTTTTTCTACTGTGTGTTTTCTTGTGCTATGCACTAATCAAACATATGTACAAATACACTACCAAGGGCTCCTTTTATATATTTTTCAATATCAGTTTTTATCTACTGACAACCGACTGTGTAACTGTGTAAAAAGATTACTAGAGGTAGAGTGACGTGTTATGGTGGAGTTTATCTTTAAAAAAACAAAACAAAAACATATGCAACAATTTTTGCCATTTACAAATACACTCCTTGCTACCCCTGCAGGGGGTGCTGTAAATGTAGTAGTAGTGTATAGGTACAGTATATTTTGCACACGACATTAGATTTTAATTTTTTAGATTTATTTGTAATTGTTATACAGCACACCATGAAATGTGTGCTCTGCATTTCACTCATTACCATAATGAGCAGGGAGCAGTGTATGGGGACGGTGCCATGCTTGGGGGCTGGTGGATTCAAACTTACAATCTTCAAGGCACAAGTCTGCTTTCTTAACACCAGGCCCCCACCACAAAATAAAGGCACTGCTGGGATTCGAACCCAGGATCTCCTGTTTACTAGACAGGCGCTTTAACCAACTAAGCCACAGCGCCTCATGACCACTGTCAACACAATTCTACAATTTCTGAAAATTCACACCTACATTTTTTTTGCCTCAGAAATGCTACATTTGCAATCCATAACATTTCTATGAGAGATTTAGTGTTCAAAGATAAACTAATCTAGCTAGCATACCTCCCTTCGTAAGGTGGTAACTGCAGCTGTGACTCAAATTTTCATTACTGCCATCTACTGGTAAATGCAAACTGCTAGAGATGGGTCATAACAGGTTGTCTCTCCTGCTACATACTAACAGTAAGGTTATAACATTTGTAAAAAAAGTTGTCACATAACCCCCCCCCACCCACACATGTTTGCCCCTCTCCCCTTCATATATTAAAAAAATATATCCTGGCAAGGTGGTAAAGCACACGCCTCCAACCCCTGTCAACCTCCAGTGGACTCCTAACCTGCTGGTGCATGATAAATGTATCCCACCCATAATCGTAAAGGATTTACTTTGGCTGTGTGATATTGTGTAAGACAAAGAGGATTGTGGGGCATATCAGCTTACTGCTTGGTCCTCTCACATCATCCTTTGTTTGAAAATATATTATCAGCTAATACATCTCTATTTTATTATATCTGCACATTTGTTGAACAGCTCAGTCCTTCACATGGTTCTGAGGCTCGGCAAGTCCAGCAGGTTTGTTCAGGCTGAAAACTAAGCTGCCCATGTCAATTTTGAGGGATTTACTGTGAAAATGCCTACATAGCAGAGACTCTTGAGTGTTAGGCAGTTTTAGTATTTCATTCAGCAGATAAGCCGTCAGGCTACGTCAGCAATCCCTGCTTTTCAAAGTCTATTCCCAGGCAGATAAAGCCCACAATTTCCTCTGTGTGCACCGTGTTCATGGCTTGTCCTACAGTTACAGTATTTTGACTGATTGCTTGTAAATAAAGGAATGTTTGAAATATGTAAATTTGTGTCCATTATTGTTTATAAAAAACTTATTAATGGTCGCTAAGAACATGCAAGAGGACAATACGGTTGGAGTTATTAGATTGTGCCACAAACCATGCTCAAAATATCATCACCAGTGCAATGCAATTTGATTTACCTCATTATGTTACTCAGTATATTGTAAAAATAATGTATGAAACATGGTATCCATACAGATTTTCTCTACACACACATTGCTTTGCAGAAGTTATTCCTGATAAGGAATTCAACTCATCATAGAATGTGACTGATAAGCCTTTAGTCCTCAATTTATCCAAATAAATTTGCTTTTAAAATGGGGACACAAATTATTTCCTGACCCAGTGCACATTCTGTGACATAAGCAGTTCAGTGAGACAGCTCAGTGGAAACCTACCTGCTCTGGATAGTGACAGTGTCCTGGTAAAGGCAGTCGAACATACAGATCTTCAGATCAATGTTGGGCTGGACCAGCGACACAGGGATGCTGACTGCAACACCATGGGCATGCATGAAAATCTGTTTAAACCAACACAATTATATTTAATCGATTATTTGACATTTTGACAACAACCAAATGCACAGGCCTGTTAATCATTTTCAATGAATCTCTGTGTAGGTGAAAACAAAACATCTTACAGTCTTAGCCATTGGGTTGGTGAAATTGATGTTGAAGTCCAGTTTCGCCTCTCCTGGAACAGTTGGAGTGAAAATGACCTCAAATGTGGTGCTTTCGAATGGTGCAATGTCCCCTTCTCTAATCTAAAGATGTTAACACACAGAGCATACAAATGTTTATACAGAGTGGTTAATGTCATCAAAACAAACGTTACCTGTGTGACTTCATGAAAAAATGGCTAAATGAATTGGCAACCAAAGGTTTGTTTTTTTAAATATTAAGTATGTAAGTAACATATTGAATATACAGCTAAGAAAACAATGTAAAAGTATCTTTTCAAATAGTGTATTCAATATGAATGGAGTGAAAGGCAGAGTTAGCTTGTTTTTTTTTTCTTCCAATTTCTCTCATCACCAATGGAAAAGCATTGTTGATAAGAGAAATTGTAAAAAAACAAACAACAAAAACCCAGAAGACCCAGTCAGCCATGCAGGCACAGATTCACAGCAGTGGTGCCATGATAGCTTGATGGATCTTCTACCATTTCAGACACCAGACTTCTATCATGAAATGTGGAAACATCAGTCAAAATGGCAACCACCAGGCCATGCCTAGGCAGACACATGCAATACACACACCCATAACAAGTGCAGAGGGAGCGGTGATGCACCATTAGCCCCCCACCGGAGCGACGTAATGAACCCTGAAAAACTCCAGAAACTCAGAACATCAGAGCAGAGACAGAGAGGCAGAGTCTTCCACAGATAGAGGTAATTGCCTCATCAGAGGCAGAGCTGGTGTTTCTGCCTGTCCAGTTTCAGGGCCAGTGAAATTCACTGATTAAAAGTTCTAGGTTCAGACTTGCCAGCTGGAAGGATATTTATTATGAGGAGACCAATATTTATCCCCTGGTTTAATGGCTTCCTTCCACAGCCCACAGTTATGAAAGTCAACTTACGATGAGCGTGTGAGCGAGTAAAGATAATGAATGAACGAATGAAAAGAAGAGGCTGGAGATGCTGGCTGTGAGCCATTAATCAGGCTTCCTGTAAATATCCTAACTTGATATCCTGATGTAGAATTATTCTTAAATGACAAACGTACCACCTCGTCTACTACAGTCTATACGTCAGTAAACCAGAGGCAAAACAAAGTGACGAGCCCTAACAGTAGCATCAGAATGTGAGTGCTTTGGAGTTAGCCTGTGAATAATACTAATGACTCAGTGTATTTGGCACGCAAACCAAAATACTACAGTTAATGATGGGAATGCAGTACGGCACTGTTAGACCCATAGATGGTACATAGGAAATGTACCATCTATGCTACATAGATGGTACATTTATTGCAAATAATGGTTGACAATAATGGTTACAAAGTGAAGCTATATAACTATAACCACTATACTATTATACTCTTAGCTTTATTCAGCTCTTAGCTGAATGGATCCCTAACACCTTACAAAACACAATCATCATCTTTTATAGGAGTTGATATTTGAGGTTGAAATATCATCATTGACATTCATACACTTTCTCCAGGATGAGAATGCTTACTGATGGTACTGTAAAAAAGCCAGATTTCTCCTAGGTTTTTAAGTCATATGCAAACAAACCAAGCACAGACGAACCTTTCCAGGATTCCGGTAGAATAATGCCACATTTTTTAAATATAACAGTATGTCTCGTCTGTGATTTTACCTCTCCCAGATTGATGTCATAGATTTCTGGGGCACTTTCTTCTACTTCTGCTTCCATTTCAGTGGAGACACCAGTGTCAGGAATCTCTTCTGGATTTTGTGGATGTGATTCCTCTGATGCTGCGACATACCAGTGAATTCACCAGAGAAACATACAGCAGGTTATTGTTAATGAAGATTGATTGCAGCATTGTGTAAAACAAACTAACTAAAGCAGTGAGATGAAACCATTTCTGTATAGAGCAAAAAATCAACCCAATTTTCCAACTGGTGATAACCGGTAATATGAGAGACAGTGGGGCAGACGGGAGCATAACAATAAAAATGTTGACAGACATGGACAGCAGGTCAACTTTTATTCTCATCATACTTGCAAATAATAAAACCAGGCTATAAAAGTTTGGCCAACAAAACAACTCCGTAACAATGGAGGATGAAAAATAGCTGCGAGTACTTGAAGTCAGTGTTTTTTCTGGCGGAGCAGAAACTAAAGAGTGATCAGCTTATCACAACATCAGTGGAGGAAAGTGCTGAAGGCAGCGATGAGAACTTCAGATCTGAGCAACATGAAAAAGAAGACTCAGTCTCCAACTGTGAGAGCAAGGTGAACCCTGGATGTGTGTGTGTGTGAGGGAGTACCTGTGTGTTTTCCTCTTAAAGGAGCAGAATGTCCTAATAACAGCAGAAATATAAATAACATTTTCCCACATTGGGTAAATTTCAGTTAAATTTTCAGGTGCTTTTAAAGAAACCTGAAATGTGTGCAAAAACAAATGTTAAATATTTCATAACCCATGTAGTTAAAGGTCAGAATACCTTCACCTGCTTGCTGGTTCTGCTCCTGATTCTGTTCCTGTTCCTGCGGTTGTTCTTCTGCAGCCTCATCGCACACAGAACCAGCAGATGCATTTTGGCTGCCTGTCTCCTGTTAGACGGCAGCACAAACACAATGAATTTATTTTATTTGTGGTATTTCTTGCTGTTAGATCTAACCTTGATTTTATTTTTGTATATTCTTATCAAATCACCCGTGGGTTCAAACTAATAAACCCATGTGTGTTAGATCAACAGTCTGACCTGGCATGCCTGTGCAGAGACAGGCGATGGCACTTTAGGAGTGGGACATCTGATTTCCAGGCTGTAGTGAGTACTCAGTGCACCTTTGTTGGTCAAGGTGATAGTCCGTGAAATAACCTGGCCCAGCACCTGGGGACCAAAGTCAACGTCCTCGCTCTCAACCTCCATCTACAGAGAGAGAGATATTACATGGCTCTTTATTTGTAGTGCGACTGTGGAAAATCTCCAATATAATGAGAGCTATAATATAAGCATGGAATATATAGCTGGGTGTGTGCAATACATATTTTACACATAACATATGAAAAGTCATTTATCTGTACTAGGGCTGTCAAACCATTTAAAATGCTATCAGATTTATCACATCATTATCATTAATGAACAGTTATTCATCATTAATCAAGATAAACTAACCTAGTGACAAAACACTGTTTTTGTAGCATTAAAAAAGACTTACTTCACATTTTTTGGTGTTGCACCTGATGGGCAAATTAAAGGAACCTCCTGAGGATATGAAGTTGACTTCACCTTCAAGGTCCTCGTTAATCTGCAGATTTCAGATCACAAACAAATGCTGTCAGCTAGTAGACATGCCCTTCTTTTTGCACTAATGGGAAGTTCATTTCCTACTTTAGGAAAAATTAAAACATCAGAACTGTATTAGCTCAAACCATTCCTTCAGAACTACGTCTTTTAGCCTGTAATATAAGTGAAAATGCAACAAACCAGAGGTTGAAAAACAGCCTGCATTTCACAGCTCATCCCAGCAGGAACAGAACCAGGAGGATCGAAGCTGAAAGACAGATAAAATATAAGACATTTAACAGGAAAGCTATGCCAGCACAGGTACTAATGGGTTCAATAGTATTGTCTCAAAGTCAGTTGAAGATGCTGGCAATGGGATTGGGATGAGGTCCGGTCAGGATTATAAATGAGCTCATCAGAGGAACAGCTACTGCTATTGAAAGTGAAATTTGAGATAATTTAGACGCAATGAAGAAACACAGGTAATACATTGACCCAAGTCCAGGACCCAGTCCAGAAAACCCATTTCAACTGTATTGACCAGTAGAAGTTATGGTGACAACAAATGACCAGCAATTAAATATGAAAAATATAGGTTTTGATGACCCTCCAAAGACAAAGTGCTAGTGCAGAGAAAATAAATAAATAAAGAGTTTCAGTATTACTTTACAGCTTTGTCTTACTACATATAACATTATTATTGTCTACCACTGAACTGAAGTTTAATTCCTGTGTGCCTGTGAGCTACAGCTGAAAACAACATGTGCATCACACAGCACATGTTTATGCTAATGCTAACGCTGCCCTGAGGAGTTTTATAACCGGCTGCTCTTCCACAGACACAAGAACAGAGTCAATAAATATGAATATTGGAAAGCAGCCAGCCTCAGAAACAGAAAGAGAGAATTCTATACCCAGACAGAAATAGAAGCAGTATTGTGCATAATAACGTGGTAACAATTTTTTTCAAAATACAGTTCAGGCAGAAGGCTTAAGGTTAAAATATATTTATATATTTTATATACTGAGTTTGAAAGTTTTATATTATCATAGAGTATCTAGAGTATCATAGAGTATGACAATTTGGCCTTGAGGTAGTACAACACAAAGGTTGTGTTTTTTGTGAATAACTTCCTAAATAATAAGAAGCAAGATGGTTCTCCTTCTCTATCATTAAGGTTCTATCTATAGACCTTGGAGTAGAATGAAAGATCTTGAACAGGGCAGGTTTGTCCTTAAATGTTTTAAATTTCTTTTTAGGAATTTTGGACCACTGTAAGGGCAGTTTTGTCAAACATTGAACAAAATACTGCCATGTTTTTCCTGGTTTATAATGTTTTATGTCACTTTATGATATTGCTAAATATTGTGCAAAGATATTTGAATGAGAAGAAAACATAAAAATACTTCATTGGGTAAAAAGATGCCACTAGTTTCTGTATTGGGGCTAAAAGCCCAAATAAAGCTTAATAGCAAAAATGGCTAAAAGCTAGCGATACACTACAAAAAAAAAGAAGCAAAAATAGTAAGACATGTTGTGCATCCATCTTGGAAACATGTGAGCTGTTTGTTACAGTTATCCTGTCTTCAGCTCTATTCAATGCCTTGTAAATGTAATATTATATCTATTTCGAGGGAGCTGTCAGAAATTTTAAGGGCACTTTTCGACCATCTGCTGAAGTCTGACACTGTTGGGTACTGCAAAAAATGGCAGCATGTCTTCTCACAACATCAGTGACTCATTTTTTTCCTTTTGTGGAAAAATCAGCTTTTGGGACAAGTTTATATTAAACTTGTGCAGAATCAGTTTTTGTAAATAAAAAATATAACAATACTTTAGATTTACACATGTTACTGTCATCAAATTCATTTTAATGGGCTGTATATTTAGTCCAGGATTTTTTTTTTTTTTTAGTAAAAACCCAACAAACAATATTGGAAATGCCAACACCTGCTGAGGAGCAGATGATGTAAATATCACATGCAGCCTGAGGCCGTCGTCCAGCTCACCACTGTGACCTGGAAGTGTTTAAAAGCAGTCACATTTGGTCAGGGAAGTCTGCCACTAATTATTTCTGTCACATATTTTCATTTCATTATAATTATCATTTTTTTCTGGCTCACTCCCTTCCTTGTTGATTCTATTTTTCTTTCTTAGTTTCTAAACAGGTGGTCCTCAAAGATGTGAAGAAAAATAGAACAGTTCACTTGGGATTAAACGCTGAGTGAGGCAGTGTTTGAAACAGCCAGATCCATCCCTTTAAATATATATATATGAAAAGCAAACCAGGCCACACTGTACAATAAATCCATCGCAGCACTCTGTAGTGATGAAGTACAGAGCCCTGTATTAGTGACTTCACTCTTTGTTCTCTCATAAATTCTTAGTGAATAGCGAGGCTTCTACAGCAGTAAATAAATAGGCGCTTTCATATTTCTATTCAGTGTAACAAGGCTTAAACATCATACACTTAGGAGGGAACTCAGTCTTCAGTCTTTTGGGAAAAATGCAATAACTGGAGTAGTTGGAAGCAAATATACATCTCCTGTCGTTTTACCTTAACATTAAAAGAAATGTATACATGAAATTTGAACAGAAATATGCCATTAGCTATTACAATAACTATAACATTATCTCATTAAGTTAAGTACTTAAACCAACATACAGTGGTTACTTGTGTGTCACAACAGCATCATTCACACAGGCCATTCTATTGCTTTGAACACTGGATGGTTTTGAGAGTAAGCCAAAGTTTCTAAGACACAATTTCCTCTACCTTTTTTCTTCTCCATTTAAGTCATGCCAACTCTGTGTCTTGGTCTTGTCCAATGTTTCTGATCAAAAGCCAGTTTTAAAGGAATTTGTTCATGTTGGGTTAAGAATTTCCATTTTTACACTTTTGGGGGTCACAAAAGAACATAACAGCTTTTTAAAGATGTTTGAGTGCCCGAAGAAAGATGTAGCACCATTGGTCTTAGAATTTTCGACTGGGCCACTTTTTGTGTCCGTCACCTGAATTACAAATTTAGATTTGCAAAAAGAAAATTGCGGGAAAATGTGAGGGAGAGACATACAACATCAATCCAGAAATCTTGCATTAGTGTAATTTAAACTATAAACACACAGACAAGAAAAACACCCAATGTTGTTTTGGCTAAAAACCCAACAATGTGTGTGTGATATCACATTTGTAGATCCCACCATTCTTACTACACTTTCATACTTTATGTCACAACTCAGCTAATGAACACAGAGACCACAGAGGGGTATCTTCCTCTCACACATGCACCTACAGTACATGGGAGGAGGTGATACTCATTTGTAAAGTACAGCTTGGATGTGGCTTCGCCTGGCAAGCCCAGGCTTGTTGTTGTTTTGTCCCAGTAGTGAAAAGATACAGCAGAGCCCATTCTGGCACAGTTGCACCTACGCTGGGAGGGGAAGCCATTTTTAGAACGTGAGGGGGCGTACAGGGAATCATGGGTTGGTGTGAAAAAAGCCCAGTGTGTTCCTGGTTTTTACGTTTCACTCTCCTGCCGTGTTTGATGTTGACTGTTTTCAGATGGGTGAGCCACAGAGGCTTCGGAGTTGTCACGACTGATTGTAGGTTTTTAAAAGTGTGAATAAGGAGTAGGGTTTAAACAAAGCAAACATTAAATGGTGAAAGAAAAAGTTCAGCTGAGCATAAATCATCTTGCAGAGCAGCACAGAATACTTTTAACTCAGCGTTTTTTTTATATAATCTTTTTAAGGAAAATAAATTATATTTACCAAAGTTAATGGGATGATAACGAGGTTACACAAATTACTTTAATTTTTGGCGCACCAATTAATGTATTCATGCGATAGAGCTATATGCCGTAAAAGGAAATAAAAATTGAAGCCCATGCTAAATGCAAATACAGTGGAACCTTGGTTTTCAAACTTAATTTGTTCCTTCGTAAATTAAAAAGTTTAAAAACTGAAACAATTTTCCCCATAGGATTCAATATAACATGGATTAAACCGTTCCTGGACCCCGGATGATTGATTATTCAAACATTTCAACAGTATTTTGTGTACAATACACGAACCCAACGAAAATAATTAGATCTAGTAGAGTTTTTCTTGCAACAACGTTTTTTCCGCAACTCCAAAATAAACTACAGAGTGGACGTTGTTTTCATATCAAAATGTCATAGTCTGATTGGACCTTCTCTAGTCTTTAATCCTGGATTATTCAACTATATTTCCTACTACATTTATTAACAGTTAGTAGTTTAATAGTTTGCTCCAGTATTATATTTCTCAAGTGTCAGTCTTGCACTGTGTTGGGTGTACCACTCTAAACTTCATGAAAATATTTCTCACTTCACTTCTCGACACCTTGACATGTTTTAAGGACTCTTTCTGAATTGTTAGCATCAAAAATACTTTATGATGTTTTTGTTAACCCTAACCTACATTATTCTGTGTGTATACTGTATATCTGAAAAATTATCCTCGGTTTGTCCAATAATTCAAATGTCAGGAGTATTAACATACTAACATACAATTAGTCTATATGATGCTGCTCCCCCGTAGACAATCACACAATCAAAGAATACAAGTCAACCGTCAATATCCACTTCTCTTCCTGTTTCAAGGACATGACTGAGAGATACCCATTAGTGGGACAACGACTGGACATGTGGTTAAGGAATAGTGACAACAGAGTGATAAGATTAGACAAATGATTCCAAAGCTCCAGAACAGCCTCAGTAGCTCCTCACCAACCATGCTGTGACCTGGGAGAGCGCTTCCCCCAGTCAGGCAGAAAAAGAAGGGAGAAGAGGAAACCGAGTCAAGTCATGTGGAAACTGATGAAGAAGTGATACACAACTAGTGACCAGCAGAACACTGCATCTCTGCATGGTCCTGTAGGCTGTGAGCAGGCTCAGAGTGGGGAGATAGCAGAGATGGAGTGTGACTCACAGTGCTGAGCCTCACAAGAGAAGCTGTGAGCGTGCTGATCTAAGTTAGTGTCCATATGTGGGAGGACAGGCTCTGCTTTCATGTCCACTCCATCATCTTCCACACTGACAATCACTGCCTGTGTTGAAAACCTGACACGAGGATTCACAAGCATGTGTTTCAGTGAACTAACTAAGCAGGGCAACTACAACTGGTGTTGCAGTAAACATGTCAGATACAGTGGAGCGGAGGATGAGAGTGAGAATCAAGAAGAAAGAGGAGTCCGGCAAAAATATGAATGCCCTGGGCAGCATTAAACCCAAAACAACAACCAACATTTCAGCCTCTTTCATCATTGCTGTAGAATAACATTTTGCATCAACTCTACTGCACAGAAATATCTATGTGGACATTAGAAAATTAAAAAGCACTGTGAAGAAGTAGGATTACCAAAAAGTAAGTCCAGACGTTGCTTAAGATTTGCAAAAAAGAAAGGTAGAATGTAGGAAATAACACAGGCATAACACAATTATTAATATATTAAAATATAAACACTACATGGAGAACATGTAGCGTGAACAGCAGGATATTTGCCAGAATTACAGTTTAGCTTAAAACCAAAATTGTTTTTGACTGCGACAAAGTTAATGTCTTACTTGATGCAGATGAAATCTTCCAGTTTTTTGGTGACACCAAGAAGCCTGAGGTGGTTCGTGGTGCCGCTGGTGTTCGTCAGGATGATTTTCCTCTTATATGTTTTTCCAATATCAAAGTCCTACAACAGGGTCATGCATGTAGTCATTGTAGAAAGCAATCAGCAAAAGGTAGATAATAAGGAATGAGAGTTGAGTATTGGGAAATCAATGTGTTACCTTGAAGATGACGACCTCTGGTTTGCTCACAAATGGTGACCTTTTCACCGCTTTTCTAGGTTTGTCCAGTTTTATTCGAGTCTTTATGGGCTTCTCCTTTGGTGCAGGCTTCTCTTTTGGAGGTTTCTCTGGCTACACAGCAGAAACACATCAATAGTTCTCACCATAAAAGAAGAGAATATGGAGTAAAGACTATATTTATATATGTACATAGCTATGATGGGCAGTAGAAAGACAGGAGACATTGGGTTGAGGTTTAGGATTATTATTTAGTACAAAATAAAATTGTATAGTGAACAAAACAATGGTAGATCATATCCTAGAGTTGAGTATATCGTTACATCCCTAATGTATTACAATTATTCATTTGACACAAGTTGTTGCATTTTCTGTAATTTTCAAATTTTATTATGTTTTGTATTATATTTGAATTTATGTTTTTATTAGCCATGGGACTCTGTGCTTACACAGTCCCTTTACTGAGTTGAGAAGAAGATTTTGCTCAGAGCATTGTAGTGATGTGTGGGTTATGTGAACTCATCACTTTCACTCCACTTGTCCTGGTCTTAGAACTCTAGCCTTTGACACTGCACTCGCTCACTTTGAAGCCTCCAAAGCCAACAGGACATTGAGAAGTGAGAGCTGCCACCTCACATTTACAGTAAAATGTGTATACAGTCATGTTACTGTGAAATATAAGTAAATCTTAACAGGTGAGTTTACATAGAGTAAAAATAGCACAACTCTACCAGTCAATTAGGAACTGTAGGTGAATGCAGCACTGATCCTTAAGCAAAGATTTTGCTTGTGTTGTTGCAAAACTTACTCCAGAAACTTGTAAAGCTCTGTGCATGAAGAACAAAAACAAACTGTGGGACACTTCTAATTTGCAGGCTTTGCATTATCAAGATGGATGTGCAGCTACCTGGAGCTAAATTTATTGTTTGTCTCTGTCCCTATGCAACCTAACTCTCTTATTGGGCATTAGTCTATGAGTCAGAACAGCTAAAAACCCTACATATTTTTCAATAAATAGAGAAAATATATATGAACCCTAAGTGGAAATATTGAACATCCTGCTGCAGGTAGAAAATATATGCTCCAAAAATGCAATAAAGCCCAGCCGTAAAAAAGGAAAATGCCAGCTGTGAATAGGAGATGATTTATGAGTGTATAATTTTAGCAGCTCGCAGGGATGTGCTTGTGACTGCTGTGGCTGTGGCTGCTGTTGCAGCAAACCTTATACTGCTGTTCCCACAGGCCAGAGAATTCAGGCTCGGCCAGGCTTTCGGAAGGCCCCTGCTGGTCCATTTCCACATCTGTGGGTCCCTCCTGATCCTCATCATCAGAGGAGGCTGATGAGGAGCTGCTGAGGTCATGGAGGAGTCCAAACTGTTCGAACAAATACACAAAGATAATGGAGCTACACCTCTTTAAAATGCACCTTGTCACCCAATTCTGTCACTTTGCAGACAAACCACTCACGGCTGTCGTCCCCCGCTCTGTTGGTGAAGTAGGTCTGGGGCCCAGGAGGATCTGCAGATCCTCTTTTGCCTTCGCAAGAGAGGCCATATTTTCAGTGGTTGAGGGTTTGGCCGGTTTCGTCTGGTCCTTCATGGTACTCTTTCCATGTTTTTCCTCCTGAAGTGTTTTCGCCACAATCGCCTCCTTCTTTCTTTTCAGTTTTTCTTCGAATTCCCTGAGAAGAATTAATCGAAATCACTGCATTATACAGAAATGGGGTCATATACCGATCAGCGTACAGTGAGAGAAAACACCCACACCCTGCTGAATCGAGTGGGAGTGGAGGACAAGCATGTGGGAAGGGAGAGGAGACTAGTGAGGAGGAGAGTTGAGAGAAGACAAGAAGGAAGGACAGGAGAGGATAGGGAAGGAAAGGGGAGAAGAGGAAGAGAGGGCAGGGGAGAGGAGAAAAATGAAGTGAAAAGAAGAGGAGAAAAAGAAAGAGAAAAAGGGGAGAGAAGGGACGTTTAAGTTAAGGGGGAGAAGAGGAGAAGAGAGGAGAGGAAAGGAGAGGAGCGGGAAGAGGAGAGGAAAAGTAGAAGCGGAAGAGAGCAGAAAGGAGGTGAAAACTCACTCTCGTTTTCGTTTCAACTCATCTAAGTGCTGGAGCTGGTAGAGATATTTGACTGAACCGATGTCCTGATTTTGCATTGATTCTTTCAGTTGTTTTTCTTCCTCCTCTTTCTTCAGAGCTAAAGCTTTAGCTTTACTCTGTTGGGCCCGTAAGCCCTCCTGCAGAAAACACAGCACAATTAATAGTTTTTCAACTGAGGTTTTGTAACAATCACCTCCTTGCATTATTTAGAAAAAAAAAGAGAATAAAAACTGAAATCATTAGATTTAACATATAATTATCTTATACATAATTATATAGGAAGTAAAAAATGCTTTTGTTTTTCCAAACAAACTATTAATTAACAGACAATTATTAATGAATTAATTTTATACTACTCTATTGTGTTCAGGGTCAAGCTAGGAGCCAGTTACACTCTCAGCAAAGGAGCGTGGGGGATAGGAGGGATACAATTGTGATGGTAACACTCAAATCCATACCTGCAGTCAATTTAAATTAAGAAATCAACATGATTGGCATTTCTGAACTGTGGACAAAAGGTTGAGGCTGTAGAAGATGTACATCACACCAATATTCTTTGATCAGAAAACAGTCCCACAACCCACAGCTTGAGTCCAAAATGTCTACATGTGAATATCTGATTAACACAGCACCCAGTGGCTCGTTGGTCTAGGGGTATGATTCTCGCTTCGGGTGCGAGAGGTCCCGGGTTCAATTCCCGGACGAGCCCAAAAAATAAATAGTGGTTTCTCCCTATACTTATAATACTTTCAGATTCCTCAGCATTTGGCACGTTTAAGCAACCTACTCAAGTTGGAACAGGCGACAGACAGAAAAGGTATTTTGCTTTGGCATGCCAAAGGGGACAATGTAGCTGTTCCAAAAACTTCAGGACTATTTAAATGTCTTAAGCAAATCAATCTCTTGGGTTCCTAAAATAAGATAATGTTAAAGAAGAAGATTTTAGAACCTGGTCAATAATATTGCATGTTTATGATGTGCTCTGAGCATTATAAATAAAGTTCTTTAAATGTCACATTTCCACCAGACTGCAAGAAGAGATAATCAGAATTGTGATCATTTTCACACTGTTTAAATATACATGACCACGTGTCCATGCATATCATACATTTCATATATCACTTTATAATGACTTAGTGCAAGTCAGACAAGGTAAAGCTGTGCCAGCACATCATTAAAGCTTCTCGAGTACGTAATGCACGTCCAAATATAGTCTGCACTGTTCACATATGCACTTAGAAATGATCTTAATGTATACTGTACCATCTATACGCCAGATATGAAAATATCAATAATACATTGGGATGCAGCTTGTTTACAGTCATTACTAAAACAAGGGAACTGGTACGGACGGTAGGGGTTTCTTACTTGTGTGGCTGCTATGTTAGATTTCAGTGAATTGACAGCCTGCATCCTCTTCTCGTACAAATGCTTGTTCTGTTCCTCATGTTCAACCTCTTGCTTGTGTACCCTGTATGAAATGGGAACAGCCACATATGATGAGAACGTTCACTTCCATAAAAATAGAACAGCCTTAAATGTCATTGCACAACAGTGGAGCAGTGGAGTGCAACCAAATTAGGTAAATGGGTAAATAAGGCATTTCATTTAAGTAAATAGGTAACTAATATAAAGGCAGTTTAAGATTGATTTGCAAGATTGAAACCTTCAAGTGACCACCATTTCTTTTTCAAACAGTTATAGCTTCAGGAAAGCTAAATGATAAACATAGAACTCCCATAACGTTGGCCAAAGCTATAGCAATAAGGGTATTTCAATAAAGTAGATTAAGAAAAAATAAAAATATCTGACAACAGGTCAAAACAGATAGCTAAACTCTAACTGCAAAAAATTTCAAAGTTTATAAATATTAAAATCTTTAGTCCAACAGATGTAAGTAAATCCTAACATGTATATACAATCAGAAATAATCCAGAAATACTATCAATGTAAACAAGAATACATTATATATATAACATTCTGTCACAAATATTATCTTATCTTAATATGAAGTAAGTCTATAAACATATATATATATAATATATATAATAATATATAAAACACACTGAAAATTAGCCTAAGGACTTGCCCAAAAACACCCAAGCTAGCTGTTTTTTTTTAAGAAGAAAATTGCTAAGTGCCTTGCAAGTAGAGAGCAGAGAGTCTTGGGTCCAATTCCCAAAGGAACCACATATCCCTAATGGTGCCTCCCATGTGGCAGCTTGTGAGTTGCAAACACGTAGCTAATGGCGCCCTAATGGCAGTCTATGTTGGTTGCAAAGACTCACACTATAAATTTCCCCATGGTGAGAAGTAAGGGACTAGATTATTATTGTTATTGGTAGTAGTGGTAATAGTATTATATAATATTAAGTGGAACAGGTAGAAGTGAACTAGAAGATGAAAAATAGCTTTTAATAGATAGTAAGCCCAAGAAAGAACAATGTAGCTCAAGTGTCCTTCAAACCCAAACAATCGTGCTTATACTTGCTAGTACATTCTTTAATATGACACAGAACATTGCTGTATAACATACAGTAAGAGTTTCATAGTAATCCTCCTTTATACTGACCTTTCAAACGTCTCCTTCAGGTACTTAGAACCTTTGTGCGTAGTCTTATTTCCATGAGCATCTTCACCTTTCTTTTTGCTGATGTTGGACTGTTTACTGTCAGTACACAGCCAGGGACAAATGTAATCAAAGTCTTTACATTTACTCCACTGTAAATACCATGATCAGTTACTAGTAATCTGTTGTAAAGCTAAACCCAAGTTAGAAAAGAATACATTTTAGATATTTCCAAGTACAAAAGGTTCTCTCAAACACTAAAAATCATGTCAAATAATGAACATTTCTTGTCTTGGCAGAGGACACTGCAGTATCACATGATGGATTTACAATATTCCATTACTGACCTCTCCAAGCTCTCCTTAGAAGGAGTACTTTGATTTTCTTGACCATCTTCACTTTTCTTCTGATTCTCCTGCTCCTGCATCATGGCTGCTTGTTTACTATAAGTGCACAGAAGGGGACACATGTACATGTAGTCTTTAGATTTACTCTGCTATTACTGTCTGTCATCTACAAATACTGCAGTTTTAAACCAATAAAGTGCAATTTCTTTATGAATATATATATATATCATTTTTAATATAATTTGTTTTATTGCTCACAATCTACCTTCTAGGTAGTTATTGGGCACCCCAGGTCTAATTAATCTGACATTTCATGACCCCTGTGGAATCCCAGGGGTGGTGTGCCCCCTGTTGGTTGCCTCTGCTGCAACACCAACAAAAACACTGCAT
>NC_024316.1:6896867-6901295 GCF_000523025.1 Cynoglossus semilaevis | reverse complement strand
CCTTGTCACTGCCTTCTGGGCTTTCACGACACGGAAGACCTGTTCTTCTGCCTGCAACTCGTTGCGAAGTGAGGAGAACCTGCCAAGCTCCACCTCCACTCTACTCAGTTCCAATCTGAAGAGACAGGACACAGAAGGATGTAGATGAAGGCCAAGAAGGAATCCTAATCTGTGCTCTGGGTTTATTATAGATGAATTCCATTAATAGCAGCTAGTCTGAGACAGATGATATTTATATTTTAACTTAGGAGATAAGGCCTGTAAACTCAATGTAAACTCAATATTTTCTTTTACATTTTTATGTAAAACCAACGTGTGATGGCGTTTTGCAGCCGTTGGCTCCCAAGATATTACATTTCTGAATTTTCTACACTAATAATTGATTAAAGCTTGGCTTATCCTTGTCTCTTTCTTTTCTATTTTCACACTCACAGTTTGCTGGTTTCTTCCTAGTGTATTTTATAATAGTTGGCATCACATTTGCTTCATTACTGTCCCCACCTTCCTTGTTGTTTGCCTTTTCCTGCCTTGTGTAGCAGCCATCTTAGTGCAGAAGAGCTTGTAGAACATTCTTAGTTAAAGAATAAAAATAGAATATCTAATTGGAACCTTTTTATCCTTTGTTGCACCTTAAACCAAACCTAAAACCTTTGATGTCAGATTTACTTTACTGTAATTTGTACAATTTGTTGAAAATTGCCTCTGAATGGTTTGGTTCTGGTAGAAAGGCCATAGTTACATGTATCACTGTCACAGCTGTGGATAAAGGGTATTGTTGCCAGGGACAGTGCTAGTAACTTTTTTTCGTTACTAATACTTCATTATTTTTTTGTTTATTCCTGAGTCTACAGACTTCTGTCATCATTATAAAGAAGTCGTCACTTGTCTACGCAGAGAAAATGTTTGACAGATCATTGTAATGTCAGACTCACTCCAAATCCTGTAGCTCAGTGCTGACGTGTCCTTCCAGCTCTTCCTCACTCTGAAGCTTTTGACTCAGAAGCTTATGTTGGACTTGTAAGCGGAAAACTGCCACGCTGCAAAACCAAAAAAAAAAAAAATGCAGGGAATCAACCTCTCATTACTCTCTCTCTCTCTCTTTTTTTTATTCACTCACTTTTAAACTCCAGCTTTTAAATCTGCACACTTCAGCATTCACAGTAGCTCTTTGGGGTTAATTTGTCCTCTTTCTCAGGACTACCCTTCAGTCATGTTCAATTTTAGCTTTTATTTTTGAGCTATGTTCTACTTATTTCTGGGCCAGGATCGAGTCATCTTTGACAATCTCTAATTCTAAATTATCCTTGTTCACACCTAGTCGTTTCTCTTACCTCCTTACTTACTTAAAGTAAGTCTTTAGTTATACTTGTGTTTTTCTGTCATTGTAAATAACCTCATGCTGTTGTAGAGTAACTGTGAAGTAGTCCTCTTAATTTCGCCCTTGTTTTTCGTGTCATAAACTTTTTAGTGTAAACTTCAAGATTTAATTTCCGTCCAATTTCGAGCTAAAGTTGCTT
The DNA here is from genome assembly GCF_000523025.1 of Cynoglossus semilaevis. NCBI lineage: Eukaryota > Metazoa > Chordata > Actinopteri > Pleuronectiformes > Cynoglossidae > Cynoglossus > Cynoglossus semilaevis. The sequence continues at coordinate 6,899,778 of NC_024316.1, read as the reverse complement.
TTTGTGGTTAAACTTAAACTACATCTTGGCAAACCTTGACTCAACTTTCAACACTTTGAAGGAATGAGTAGAGGTCTCACTCACTTTCCATCTCATTCAATTTTTTTTTATATTTATGGTTGTGATCCCATTCACACAAACCTAACAATTACTCCAATAGCTTCCAGAACTGTAAACAAAACTCATGTATATATCATTCAAACTTTTAATCTTTTTAAGCACCTACATGTGATACAAATGAATGAGTTTTACTCATGTCATTTTGTCATTTTGAGCTCACCTGTTGTCTGTAGCTTTCTGCTGCTTTATTTCTTTTTCCAAGTTTTCCCTCTGCTCCAGCAAACTTTTAACAGTCTGTTGACAAAGACTCAGGGCTTCTCTGAAAAAAAATCAAATATTAGTAAAAACATATTAGACAAACCACAAGTCATTGAGTTGATATGGAGAAAAAAAAAAGGATCAAAGTCGGTGTGATGGACCATTTACGAAGGCTCTTACTGTTCCATATGTTCAAAGAATAAATGCTAATGGTTTTCCTTGAGCCCTTGACGAAGAGATAGGGGCAATTTTGTCAGCTACAGCAATCTAATGAAGACATTAAATATCTACACACACTTAAACACACACACACCTCTACAGCTTCAAAATGTCCGGCTTCACAACACAACAATCTGTGTGTAAAATGTAAAAGCCAAAGTGCAGATCGGTTGAAAGACAGACACATTCAGGATCCATCAAAGTCATGTTTGATCAGAGAGCCGTGCTGTTTTACAATGACCTCTGAGATTTTGCACTAAAATGAAAATGAGGAGCCGTTTATTTTGCCAGAGACTACAGCACAGTTCAGTTCATCGGCTGCTTGATGGCTCGCAGTGCAGACACATAAAAAGAGAGAAGAACATTGAGGCAGAGAGGACATTATGGGAAATGTTCTCTTTTCAGCTCAAATGATTTCCTGCAAATTGCTGAATCAATTGTTGGAGAAATGATTGGTTCTATAAGAGGAGAAAAAGACCTGACAAGGAACTGAAAAGATAGGAAGAACATTATTATTTCTTGCCAATTCCACTGGCGTTATCTCCCTGTGATTATCCCAATGAGAAAGAAATGCAAAGTTTTTCCACCACGGGCACAGACTTGAGTGTATCTGGCAGATACCCTGGCTGAGGAAATCTGGTGTTTGGTAGATACAGACCTGGCTTGCAGCACGTCATCCTCCTTCTGTCGGTGAAATGCGTCCAGCTCATCCAGATTTCGCCTCAGCTTGAACATCCGTGCAGTCTCGGCACAACTCCTCTTCTTACCAGAATCGGCCACAAACGCAAGGTCACCATCGGCGTCATCCTCTCTTTGGACAAATGACGTTTAAAGAAATGACGCAAAATTTAAACAAAGTCACATGATGCGTTCATCATATATACCTAATATGTTGTTCACGGTTTTAAGAGCATTAATCTTCAGAGTAGAACGTTTATGTTAATTCAATATCACAAAGACAAATAAATGATAAAAACCCACTCTGACAACTCTTCCAACCAGTCCAAATCTGAAGAAAAGGAAGATTCTTGGACCGACCCTTGAAAGATAAATAAAAAATATTAAGAACAAAGATACACCTGTCTTGATAACAATTGCATTCTTTTGCATGTATTTCCCTGGTGTTTTTTTATTTTATTTTATACCTTTTGCATGTATTTCCCTGGTGTTTTTATATTTTATGTTTTGAATGCAACTGACTGTTAAGATGGAGGATCCAGGGGAAATGGGCTCATTATTGCTCTTGATTTTTATTATTACTCTATTTTTTCTCTCTAAGTACATGTTGTAATAAAATCTTTGTTCTATCTTTGCTCCATACAAATCACATGGAAACAAAGACAGAAAAAGTTCATTTAAGAACTTTTAATGTTTTCCTCCAACGAACGTCTTACCATCTGAATGAAGCTCAGAGCTGAGGGGGACATCCAGCTGTCCACAGCTGTCCAACACCACAGCACACGGCCCGTCACATTCTTCCATTTTTATCTATATTTGAATAAACTAATGTTAAAAACGTGTGTTTCAGCGAACTGCACTAAATACTTACGTTACATACACTGTTTTAAGTGTAACTACGTTGAAAAGGAGAAGAGAAATAGGAGAATATAGAAGCTTCATATTAAATATCGTCAGCTCATAGTCTGGAGTTTGACGTGTGGTTGAACTAGCCGCTACATGGGTGTTAGCCGAACACGGAGAGAACAAACAAAAATAATAATAACGCACCTTAAGCGCTACATCTAAGCTGTTGTAAATATAATACAAAGTTTTTACCTTTAAGAACTTCAATTAAGACTGGGGGAAATACCTGCGTATACCTCTCCCTAACGCACGTCTGACTTGTCCGCCATATTTGTTAGTATTTCCCTGGAGACGAAACGCCTGACATGACAACAGTTGTCACGGAAGCAAGGGTCCAACAGCTCTGCTATTTATCCACACACAAAAAGCCCTCTACAGTTGAAATAAATCTAATAACCTCCGACAAAAAATTATAAAAAACAATTACAACTAAATAATTACATCCTGTTATTTGCCCATAACATCTATAAAGCTGAACTTAAGGGACTGACCAGCTGTCAAATAAATTAAATTAAATTAATTCTAATTGGTGAGCAAATTTGACCAAATTTAAATTAAATGCATTTATTTTTCTTTTTTTAATGTAGTATTAATATTAATGAAACACTGACAGCAGAAAAATCCTAAACTGCTTCAAAGTGAATGATTAATCTGTAAGTCGAGCAAAATCTTTTGTCAAACATGCAGGCAGTTCAGTCATATCTGATTTACAGTAGGGAAGGACTATTTCCAGTTGATCACTGATGCTTTTGCACAATGGAGTATATTTTCTTCTTGGTAGAACACTTCT